>NC_133120.1:102470202-102747702 GCF_033568475.1 Henckelia pumila | reverse complement strand
ATCAAGGATCATAAATATTCGTGAATCCATGTCCTCCTCCACTTCTTCTTCTTCAGCAACGATGCAAACAAAAGCAGGATACAACAAGAAATTATGCTCCTTGACAACTATGTACTTAGTCCAAGATTCCACAACCCCGTAATCCTTCATCATCCAAACACAAGAACAATCCTCCTCCCCGACTACTGCACACAGATGATCATTCAATATTCCCAACATCGGGTCATTATTAAAGATGTTCAAAGGGGGTGGAAGATGGATAATCACACACTTCTCTTCTTCAAGATCGAATGCGTAAATAACATTAGTTCCTGGGGTGATATCTATGCCCCCCACCCAGTGAAGCACTCCATTAAAGAGAAGAGAATATTTGGAACGTGTGAAATCGACTTGGACGGACTGAACCTCGTACTCCCTCCATCTACAATCAACCCCGACCGTGAAAACATGTCCTTGTATTATTGATCCAAAAAACATTCTATCCTCTTCTGGCAAGAAGCTAAAAACCTTGTACTGATCCGTATACTTGCTGCAACCAAATCCAAACTTTGTGCTAAAAAAACCACCATCACGCCCTGCGCATGTATCCAGAATCTCTATGTATTCGCACGTTAATGGGTTGTATACGCAAACCGTTGCTTCAAATCTATCTTCTGGTAATCGGGTTTTTAGCAGGAAGCATAACAGCCCATTGCACGATCCAACTATTTCCAGTGTCTGGTCTTTGGCTGTGGGAAGGCGTCGTTTCACGTTCAAGGATGTTTCAACAACTTCCTTTTCCTTTCCTGTTTCAATAAGACAGATCTCATCAGATCTTGAATCCAAATACAGACTGCATTTAAAGGGCTCCAAAGAATGATAGGCGTGGGCGAAATACGGGTCGACGGAGATGAGATGATACCACGATTTGCAAACAAGCTTGCATCTGATGACTGATTTTAGGGGAAGTTTTACCAGAATACCAATCAATATTGAGTCGTGAAGATGATCCATCGAAGAAGAAGAAGACGGCTGGAAGATCAATTGATTGATTTAGCTCACCCTATCTATATTAATATTAATATTTATATTTATTTAATAAAAGGTAGACTTTGTGATTGAGATGGCAAGTTCCTTCTTTCGGTAAAACTCATTAGATTTTTATATTTAAATCTTAGAGATATGATGATAATATATTTTATTTTTCTTTTCCTTTTTTCTAAATAATAATAATTTATTTCTTTTTTATATACGATATATTTTAGGTAAAGACCTCATTGCTTTGTCATTATTTTATTATTATTGTAACACAATCATATTTCTATTGAGGTTTTAAAGTCTTTTATTTTTACACTTTTAATTATTTTATTGTTGTTTCTAAATTTATTGTTTGGATAATATATAATTTTTTAAAAGAATTATTATTTTATTAGAGTGATATCAAAAATATGATCAACAAATTGGACGTTAAAATCCATATATTAAAAAACGATAAAATACAACCATACGTATACATGGGGATAATTATTGAATATGCCCCTAAAGTTTCCTAACTTTCCCAAAAATATACTAACACATTTTTCAAGGCCAATTACGTCCCTCTTTTTATAAAAAGGATCCCTGAAATGTCCCCCAAAACGAAAAAGGTTCCCTGATATGTCCTCCAAACTAAAAATCCATATATAAAAAGGATGCATGCAATATAAGCAAACACAAACATAAAATACAACAGAACGAGGAAGAGGGGCATTGGAATCAAGGAAACTAGGGTATATAATAGGCCTTCTACCATGCATTATGCCACAATACAATCCAAAAGACAGAATGGGAAAAAAAAAAGCATCGGACACAATTTAGTTAGTCAGCTACTAAGTTGACAAATAAAGCAACCCAAATAAACCATAAAAATCCCTAAAGAAATACGAGCAAAGAGTTCAAACAATCTCCTAGACTTGCATAAAGAGTGCATTGATATCACATAAAATTTGTATAAAGAGTGCATTGTAATGAAATATCACATAAAATTTGTATCAAGAGTGCATTGTAATGAAATATCACAGAAAATCATAATACAAACTAGCTTTTTTCCAGATTCATAGAAACTTATATAACTTGAAAAAACACTAGATACAGACAGCCTTCTACCACTACAACAAAAATGCACAAACACAACACTTAAAAGACAACGCTTTTAATGAAAAGTGTTGTCTTTTTTAAAATGACAACGCTTTTAGGAAAAAGCGTTGTAGTTATTTATTTTTTTTAATCAAAGACAACGCTTTTTTAAAAAAGCGTTGTCAATAAGCGTTTTTTTTGGGTCAAAGACAACGCTTATAAAAGCGTTGTCTTTGAGCGTTTTTTTTTTCTATGTATTACAACACTTTTTAAAAAGGGTTGTAAATAAACTTTTTTTAAAAAAAATTTAAATAAAAATTAAAATGACTACAACGAAAAAAAAAAGAAAACGACACTTCTCTCTCCTTCCCAAAGCCATTCTCGGCTCTCGCGATCCCCTTTCTCCCCAAACCCTAGCAGCCTCATCATGCCTTCGTTTCGCCGCCCTAGCCGCCGGAAAGCTATCGATTGAAGCTAGAAAAGCTTCGTGTTCATGTATTGAGTACTTAAATATAAATTGAAACGTTTTGGAGATGTATTTGGTTAGTAGTACTCTGCTAGAATGACTTCATATAAATACAGGCCAGGTACTATGTTGATGAGGTGAAGGAGAACTGTGGGAAGGACTTAAATGTTAGTTCGTGGAAGCGAGAATTTGTCAAGGATCTTCCAAATCAGGAAAATGGGTAAGTGGAACTTTTCTGGTATCCACTCGTCCACTGAGAGTGTAAGATATCTCAATATCATAAACATATTTTTTTTAGCATAAACTCGAATTGAACATACTGTCTTTGTGCATTGACGAATCTTTTGGTGGCTGGTTGCATAACCAGTCCTTGGTTTTAGCATCATCTAGTGGAACTGTGTTTTTGAAAGACTCTGCATTCTGATATGCGAACCACTCAACAAAGTTGATAGTTAATGATTCTGGATTACCTTCTGACCTACTCATTGAAGGTGGGCTTTTAGATGCTTAGAAGTTGTGGGTTGATGAGATCTCATCATGTTTTCTGTTTAATTTCCTTTTGTTTTAATTTCCTTTTGTGAGTCCTTCCGCTTTTCTAAAAGATCATCTTCCCTCTTTACAGTGGTGTTAAAATATAACGCTCCCCCCTTTCTCTTCAATTGTGCTAGGACAAGATCATTTTAGTGGATTAGCAGTACCCTTTTCATTGCATTATGATTCTAGGTTATATTTTCTCTTATTTGTTTTCTCCACTGATCTTTATCAAAATCCATTCTGTTGTGAAGATACGATCCAGTTATGGTTGTATAGCATCTTTAGTCTCCTGCAGGAAAGACGAAACATAATTTTCCTTTAGCATCAGTAAATCATGTGAAAAATAAGCTGAAATTCTTTGCTGTTTGGAACTGGTTTGACTCTGGAATGTTCATGGTGAAATATGCCCCTACTATCAGACAACATTTTTGTAGAGAAATTAATCTGCTTCTCTCTTTTAAGCGCACGATCGAAGACACTTCAGCGCAGGATTCATCGATAGAAACTGCTGCAGGTAACTCTTGGCCTTGCATTGGATTTACTAGATTCAATTGTGTTATATTTAGTAACACAAAAATCTTGGGAACTTTCACGATTCCAGAATCTACCAGGCCTTTGACACCAGCTTTGGTTTCATCCAAAGATTTTAGCATTTTGACCCTCTCAGATTCTTGGTCAACTGAAAAAACATGTGTTCCTGATCCTGCTGCCATCAGATCAAGTACGTAAAAGAGTCTAGCTAGCTGTATCTTGTTTCTTAACAAGTCTGATTACTTTAATTTGATCAAATTGATGCGAGTGAAGTTGCAGAAGTTTAATCCAATTCTGAAAAGATAATATTGTTTTTTAAGGCTTGCGTGTTCAATTTGGATGATCATAAAATGTCATCTTGTTTTTCAAGGCGGCGGTCTACACATGTTTAATGTGTGGGAACTGATTAAAATAATTTAACAGCACGAGAAATAATGATTGGACAAGTAATAACATGTTTATTTTTTTGATTAATTTTGTAATTCAAAATATGATTAAGTTGCAAATAATAATTTTGTATTATGCCTGCGATAAATTGCCTTACTTTTAATTTGTGTTTGTAAAATTTGGATTGTGAAATTTTTTGAAGAAAGTTTGTGTTTATTTTTTAAAAACTTAATAAATTGAGTATATATTTTACATTTATCTCCCATACATCTATATTTTTGAGAGCTAGGTGTGACAAAGCTGATTTTTTTTCTTATATAGCTTTATCTTTTCTTTGTTTTCTGATTAATGTTCGTGAAGGATTAATATCAGGGAAGGGGTAGCAACAGGAGATTAACCATTCCAGAAGTTGATCCATTATCCAACCAAGAGGCTCGAAATATTAGGAGGCAATCATCATCATCAGTTGCAAGGGGTTTACTTCCATTAGGCAGGTTCATTTTCAACAGTGTATTCTTTCTTCTGATTTTTTTACTTGATTCCAAGTTTAGTACATAAACATGATATCATATTTCAGATTCTTTATCACTGTTTGATGAAATCAAAGAGTACAATTTGAAAGCCTTAGGGGAGAATAATATGAAACATACTTAAATTGGAAAAAACTATGTAACCAAAAATGTAGATGGAATTATGAGTGGCCAAATATTCCTAAAATGAGTAATTTGAAATGAACATTTTATTTGAGTTTTCAAATTAGTAGTTCTTGGATATTGAGAGTACTTCTATCTTACATGAATTGTTCTTATTTTTGGTTGTTGCCTATATTTTTTTCTTATTTCTAGACAATGCATTTATTTGTGATTACATAATGCATAAAAGTTTACAGGAAAGAGTTTGACAACTAGCGAATACTTATCAGTGCTTGTATTTGCTGTAGGTTTTGGCTTCTGAAAAGCTGTTGGAGAACAAATATAAAGCTGCCCAACGAAGCAAAGCAGTTCCTGATTAGCGTCTGCTGTTTCAAAGTTTTTTCTGCTTTTTTGGGGCTAAATCTGGTTTGAACTAGCGAATACTTATCAGTGCTTGTATTTCTATATATTTTAATTGATTTAACGGTTTAATTCATCTTTAATTTCTGTCCACTGTCTTTGATTTGAAAACAGGCCATCGACAAAGTTCCTTTACTCCCAGGTTTTCTTGAGCTCGTAGGGATAGTGTATTCATCTGTGAGTATCTTTATTTTTGTGAATGGCTTATCTCTGTAGTTTATATCAGCTGAGTGGAGATAAGTTGAGCAGGGAAATGTCCCAGCTTATCTCTGTAGTTTAATATAAGAGATTTAACATTTGTATAACAATACCTTCAAACTCACACATTTTGCGTGTCTGTGAAATATTGAATAAAGTTTAACACATTAAATTTAAATATGCTTGTATTGATTGATATCTAGGTATGCCAATAATAAATAACAAAATATAGTATAGCAAACCGACGGGTACAATTCAAACTAAAAAACAAGATTAAATTTTGTTCAGCTGCGTGCATGCATGCTTTCATTTATATTACTGTTATTCGTCTCATAGATTCTATATTACAATTTAAATATGCTTGTATTGATTTATATCTAGGTATGCCATTCGTCTCATAGATTCTATTAACTTCAGTCTTGTTAAAACTTTTTGTTAGAATCACTCACTTTGCTAATGGCAGATTAAATTTTTTGCAGAATCAGATTAGTGAAGTTGGTTCTGCCCTCTACAATTGCAAACAATAAATATTAGTGAAAGAAGCAAAAATGGGAAAGGGTAAAGAGAAATTAGAATATGCTGCCACTATTTCAGACGCAAAGTTGGGCAAGGGTAAAGAAAAAGTAGAATATGCTACCACTAGAGAGAGTTGGTGTGGTAACACTGGGTTGGATTCTGCTGACACCGACACCACTAGAACTCCTAGAGGTCGCACAAAAATGGATAGTCTTGCAATACAAAGAGTTAAAAGAATTAAAAAGGATGTTGCATTCAACAAACTGGGACAGCCAGTTGGAGAAGCTGCTATTGGAATGCAGAGTTACATTGGCGTGGTTGCACGGGAAAAGGTCAAGATTTCTTACAAGACATGGAAGCAAGTTCCAATAGATGTTAAAGAATTGATATGGGATTCAGTTAATGTAAGTAATTTATCATGTATTAAAATATAGGATATATTTAATATTATTATGTTATTAATTTCTAATGTATTCTCGCTTTTGTTATTTGTAGTTGTCATATAATGTTGACGCAAAGTGGAAGAAGGGTTGTTTGAGATCAGCAAACATGAAGTGGCGTCAATACAAAGCCCATCTTACGCAGACGTTTATTTTAGGCAAGCTTGATAAACCTGAGGAGTTGTATGAGCCACCTGCTGGTCATGGTATACCAAAAGATGATTGGAGTGCGTTTGTCATCAGTCGTATGTCTGGAGACCTCATTGTAAGATTCATTATTATTTTATAATTTGTACATAATCAACCAAAAGTCATTCTTTAACTATTATTCAAATTTGACTTGTCGCATATTTGAAATGACTAGAAACTAAGTGAGCAACAAAAAGATAGAAGAAAACAAAACATATATCCTCATCGGCTTTCACGCAAGGGATATGCACGATTTGCGTCTGAAATAGTAAGTATTTCTTTACAAACCATCCAAATTATTCACATACAATTTATTCACATGTGTTATTGTATTTTTCTTCCTTGTAGGCGGCTGAATTAGGTGACGATGATGACATTAACAGGGCTATTATGTGGAAGAAAGGACGAGCCAACAAAGCAGGAGACTTTGAAGGGGAGGATTTGACGCAAAGAGTACAAAAGATTGTAAGTGAATTCACATTTTAGAAAATCAGCATGTTTTTTGAAATGACAATTGTTTTAGTAATTATTCTTTTAATTTGCATGACAGGATGATTATATCCAACAAAAAAGAGATGGTGTGCTGAGAATTGAAGGGACAAAAGAGGATATCCTTACAAACGTACTTGAGACCAAAGAATATGATGGGCGTGTGAGGGGGATTGGAGGTCATGTCACTCCAACCTTATATTTCAATGCTGGCAGAACATTGAAGAGCAGTGGAGTTCCCACAGATGTACTCGTGGAGCATGAAAGGAAGTTGATGGAAGCAAATAGAATAATTTCAGAACAAGGTGCACGTTTACAAAGACTTGAGGAAATGATGCATAACATGGGTGCACGCGACCTTTTAATGGATGACAAAGGCAGTTGCTCATTGAAAAATCAAGTTAACCAAGCCAAGATGGAAGACAATGATTATGAAGACGTGCTGATTTTGAGCAAAGCCGATGCTTTACAGGTATGACAATAGTTTGAGTCATATTAAATAGATGTAATAAACTTATTGACATGTCTATTTGTCTTTTTTAGGGTAAATCAGCTGCATTAACTTTGGAATCTAGCACAAATATTGTTGCTTATGGTACAATTATTTGTGTTGATCCTCAAAAGTTGCTTCATGGGGTTCCATTACCAAAGAATTGCTACCGAGTCTCTATTGATGTAGTATTTGATAAATCAGCGCCTTTGCCATTTCCTATTGCAAATGAATGTGAAGTTGTGGGCGATGCTCTTGGAACCCATGTGGCTTGGCCACAACACTTGATAGTGGAGCAAGATAAGGTATATGTGATATTGCAACTTTATTCATTATTCAACCTATCTAACTTGTATGTATTTACAATTAATAGAAGCCTCGAAAGAAGGATTTGGCACCACCCAAAGAGAAACATGTTGTGTCACCTTCTGTCCCACTGTCACTACATATGATGTATTGTTATAGCAAGCATGCTTTGGATGAAGGAAGATTTATATCACTGCGTTTAGATCGTGAGGTGTTCGATGATGATTGTGTAATTCTTTTGCACTGTGAGGACATTGATGGTTTGTATCATGTTGGGCCAATATCAGGCAATTGTGTAATTGCCTATATATGGTAAGTTTTTTGGGTTTTAAGCTAAGTAATACATCAACTTTATATTTTTTCTTACATTCATTTTTATTTTATTATATTTACAATGAAAGGTATCTTTACAAAAAAATGTTGGAAGATAACAAGGAAGGAAAATTCTGATTTGTGAATCCACACAGAATTTCGGATATGGGAGAAACTACACACGACAAAAAGAGTAAGCTTGAAAGGTTGAACCAAAGGGCGAGTGCTTTAGCAGATAGACTGAGTGGTGCATCGGTTGATCAACTAGTTTTGGCGCCATGTAATATCGGGTAAGTAAAAATTTAAATATCAATTTGGTTGCTTTATTTCGATTATTTATTGAATTAGAAGCACTAATTATGTTTTTTTTGCGTAGCTATCATTGGATTCTCACTGTTATTCAACCATACAAGGATGTTATTTATGTGTTGGATTCCTTAAGTCACCGCATTTGTGATGATGATTGGAAATATGTAGTGGATATGTGAGTTTATATTTATTTATTTTTATCAAATATTTATTTCACTCATACAAAAACTCATATATCAAGTATATTGAAGGGCCTTGCGATTATTTAACTCAAACAAAGGAAGGAAGGGTAGAAAGAATGCTATGTGGGTAGTAGTACAGGTATGCATAATTTATGTTTAATCTATTATGTTTAAATATCTAAATTTGTCACCAAAAATTTTTCTCTACTACCATAGGGTCCTCGGCAGCCAGATGCAAAACAATGTGGTCTTTATGTGATGAGATATATGAGACAAATCATTCAAGAAGTTGAGAATATCGAGAACGTTTCACTACGATCAATAGTAATCTTTCTTAACTCAAATAATTACAACTAAATTGTTTTAAATTTGCAAAGTTATTGTTATATGATTTTTTATTACCATAATATATGTGACAGTTCTCAAAAGGTGAGTACTCGTTAGAAGAAATTAAAGACGTGCTTTCAGAGTTGACAGAATGTATACAAGAACACGTTTATGAATAGGTATGCACATGTATTTTGTGTCTTGAATAATGCAACAACTATCATAATGCATGGATGAATTGAATTAATTAAAGCCTCAAGTGTATGGAGTACATGCGTGAATTTGGTGGTTTGGACACATGCAACTACTGTCCATATTTTTTTTTCAAGCAGACAGTAGGCATTGTACAACATCTGAGTTGGTCAGTTTTTGATTGGTCCGAATGGTTGAGAGACTGGAGGTGATTGAGTTCAAGCTGACTGTTATGCTATCCATAAAAAAAATGTACATAAGATCTCCATTTTAGGAGATTCAGAAAGTTGAGGAACTTCCTTAGCAGTGAATACAATCAAGCAGTTGCTTGGACCTGCCTCTTGTGCGTTAGAATTCTTTACTGGCTCACTTGATACTTGGTCCTCAATTGATTTAGTATTCACAGCTTGTTATCTTTCGGGTGTCACTACTTTTTCTGTTAGTACCATTGGTTCTTGAATAATTTCCCCTTGCACAACTGGTTTTTGAACACTTGGTGAAACTTGGAACATTGGAGGAATTTTTCAAAACTGTCTCATAACTTACAAGTTGCTCTACTGATTCTTTCATCTCATGAACTGATTCAAGAATCATTGGCACAACAACTTATTTGAAACTTCAAAATGCTCAACTGTTTCTTGAATTTAAATCTCAGCTAATTTACTTACTTCATTCACTGACTCTTCAAATATCTTAAACACAATCAACTGCTTTTCTGAGGCCAAATCTCTAGACATGCGAGATGATTGAGCAGTTGTTGTCTCAATCATAGAATTTCAATCGCGGCCAAGATGTCTTCGTCTATTTATTAACTGACGTTCCTGGTAGCTCAGTCATTGTATTTTCTGGAATTACTGCTTGTTGAACTGCATTATATCAGCGTCATCTTCATTGCCCATATTATATGTGTCTCTTGGTGTGTGAAATCTAACGTCAAATGGTGGTTAGTCTATTTTCTGTTTCATGATGTTTGATATGCTTTTACTGTGTTGTCATTTATAAATTTATGGTTAGATTTATATGGTTTGATATGATATTATATTTAACATGTGTTATCTAATGTTGTATTTCAGAAGTCTGGTTCTTACTGGTGGCGGAGATCGTCTGGTTCTTACTGGTGGCGGAGATCGTCGCTAACTGTGGTCGCATTCAGAAAAATTGCATTGTTAGGAACAATTTTCTTTCAATATTGCAGCACCATCTTTGTGGAGATAACTAGCGTTAAATGCTTGTTGATACCTTGCAATTTCAATATGTTGCAGCACAATGACTCTATAATTTTTTATGAGAATATTTTGCCACAGATTTGCAATTTCATGTATTTTAATAGTGTTATTTATATAGAAATTTAAATTTAAAAAACGTTTTTTTATTGGTAGCGCGCACAATGATTTTTTAAGCAACATCTGCCAAGCACAACGCTTTTTTACACGGAAAAAGCGTTGTAGTAGCTGCAATCCACAACGCTTTATATGCGTTGTGATTTCTACAAAGAACAACGCTTTTAAAGCGTTGTCTTTTATACAATCTACAACGCTTAATGTAATATCAAAGTAACACAAAGCGTTGTCGTATCCAAATACCACAACGCTTTTTAAGTGTTGTGTTTTCTGGAAACGACAACGCTTTTTCCGCGTTGTCTTTGAGCGTGGCTTTTACAACACTGGCTACGACAATGCTTTTTTGAGGTCATTAACAACGCGGAAAAAGCGTTGTCGTAGGCCATTTTTCTTATAGTGTACCTAAATTTTCCAAACGGAACATATGGTAGAGCTCGACGACTTTCCCACCCAAGGATCACGTGCTCTATTTCTCCAATGCAAACAAACATTCGCAAGTCCATGTCCTCCTCTTCTTCAGCAACGATGCAAACAAAATCTGGATGCCGTGGAATCGGGTCCTTGACAACTATGTACTTAGTCCAAGATTCCACAACCCCGTGATCCTTCATTATCCAAACACAAGAACAATCGCCCTCCTCGACAGCACACAGATGATCATTCAATATTCCCACAAACGGGCCACACCCTGCGATCTGCAAAGGGGGTGGAAGATGGATTATAACAATCTTTTCTTCTTCAAGATCTTGAAACAAGAAACAAGAAATTCAATGGGATCATGAAATAATCATTAAATATTAAAAGGCCAAAGACAGCGCTAGAATGAAACAAGAATTCAAATTGTGTGATGTAAAATGAACTAAAAAAATGGACACGGGCAATACTATAAGCAAGCACAAACATAAATTACAACAAAACGATGAAAGAGGGGCATTGGAATCATGGAAAATATATGGGGTATATAATAGGCCTTCTACAATGCATCATGCCACAACACGTACAATCCAATAGACGTACAAAATGGGAATTAAAAAAACATCTGGATGAACGGACACCTACTAATAAGCTAACAAATAAAGCAAGACAAACCCCAATAAACCCATAAAAATCCCTAAATAAATACGAACAAATTAAGAGTTAATACAATCATAACAATCTCAAAGGGACTTGTATAAAGAGTGCATTGTAATGTAATATCACAAGACAAAAAATCATAATACAAACTAACTTTTCTTTTTTTTTTTTTTTTTACAGATTCATAGAAAATTAATTAACTTGTAAAAACATCTTGTACCTAAATTTTCCAGACGGGAACATATGGCAGAGGTGGACGACTTTCCCACCCAAATATGCGCTTTATTTCTCCAGTGCAAGCAAATATGATTCGCGACTCCATTATTTCCTCCTTTTCTTCTTCAGAGTCAATATCTTCTTCTTCTTTTTCTTCTTCTTCAGAAAATGCATGTGAAGCACCGGTGCAAACAAAATGTGGATTCCGTGAAATCGGGTCCTTCAAAACTATATACTTAGTACAAGATTCCACAACCCCGTAATCCTTCATTATCCAAACACAAGAGAAATCCTCAATCTCAGCTGCACAAAGATGATCATTCAATATTCCCACAAGCGGTATAATCCACCCTATGATTTGCAAAGTGGGTGGTAGATGGATTATTCTACTCTTTTCTTCTTCAAGATCAAATGTATAAATAATATTAGTTGTTTGGTCGATAAATACGTCCCCCTGCCAGTGAAGCACTCCGTTAAAGACAACAGGATATTTGCAACGTGTGGAATAGATTTCGCAGTAGTCATCAATTTCGTGCTCCCTCCATCTACTATCAACTCCCACAGTGAAAACCTGTCCTTGAATTCTTGATCCAAAGAGAATTCTATCCCATTCTGGCATGAAGCTGAAAACCTTGCACTGGCCCGTATACTTGCAGCAACCAAATCCAAATTTCGTGCCATAATCCGAAACTTTTCTTTTATACACTAAGCATGTTTCCAGAATCTCTATGTAATCACACGTTAAAGGGTTGTATACGCAAACGTTTTCTTTATATCTATCGTCTGGTAATCGGGTTTTCACCAGGAAGCATAACAGGCCATTGCACGAGCCAACTATTTCCAGCATCTGGTCTTTGCTTGTGGAAAGGCGTCGTTTCACGTTCAAGGATGTTTCAACAACTTCCTTTTCCTTTCCAGTTTCAATAAGACAGATCTCATCAGATCTTGAATCCAAATACAGACTGCATTTAAAGGGCTCCAAAGAATTATAGGCGTGGGCGAAATACGGGTCGGAGATGATATGATACCACGATTTGCAAACAAGCTTGCATGTGATGACTGATTTTAGGGGAAGTTTTACCAGAATACCAATCAATATTGAGTCGTGAAGATGATCCATCGAAGAAGAAGAAGAAAAAAGACGGCTGGAAGATCAATTGATTGATTTAGCTCACCCTATCTATATTAATATTAATATTTATATTTATTTAATAAAAGGTAGACTTTGAGGTTGAGATGGCAAGTTCCTTCTTTCGGTAAAACTCTCATTAAATTTTTAAAATATTTAAATCTTAGAGATATGATGATAATATATTTTATTTTTCTTTTCCTTTTTTCTAAATAATAATAATTTATTTCTTTTTTATATACTATATATTTTAGGTAAAGACCTCATTGCTTTGTTATTATTTTATTATTATTGTAACACAATCATATTTCTATTGAGGTTTTAAAGTCTTTTATTTTTACACTTTTAATTATTTTATTGTTGTTTCTAAATTTATTGTTTGGATAATATATAATTTTTTAAAAGAATTATTATTTTATTAGAGTGATATCAAAAATATGATCAACAAATTGGACGTTAAAATCCATATATTAAAAAACGATAAAATACAACCATACATATACATGGGGATAATTATTGAATATGCCCCTAAAATTTCTTAACTTTCCCAAAAATATACTAACACATTTTTCAAGGCCAATTACGTCCCTCTTTTTATAAAAAAGATCCCTGAAATGTCCCCCAAAACGAAAAAGGTTCCCTGATATGTCCTCCAAACTAAAAAATTCTCTATACTACCCTTATATAATACTAAACTAAAAAATTCTCTATACTACCCTTATATAATACTTTATATAAAAAATTTTCCTTTGGCTCCCAAAATGGTATCAGAGCCTAGGTAATTTTATTCAGACTTTATATTATTCATTAAATCATACTTTTCTTTGTTGAGAAAGAGATTTTCAACAAACCATGGTTTCAAACAGGAGTTTGAACCAGGAGGATTTCATTTATATGAAATCTCATAAACAAGTGAATCTATTTAAAATAGATTCTTTACAAAAGAAACTTAGGTTTTTTTATACTCTCTGAAGAGATTAAGAAATATGATTTCTAATTCCCAATTTTTAGAGATTACACCAGATTCCTCTAAACTCTCCGGAGATCTTAGAGAAATTCAAAAGACGGTACAATATTACAGCAATCAGTTGTATGAAATACCTCGACAGATTGGAGAAATCCTTAAGAAACAAGGAAAAATTCTTGTAACTCTAAAAGATCTTCAAATCAAAATCATAAATCTAGAACACACTTCTAGTTCTAGAAAGGGAAATACCGGAGGAAGGTTACCTCTCTCATTTGGTACCGAGCCTCTGTTACATCAGAAAGGTAAAACCAAAATGGTTAAAAAACTTTTAACTGATGATGAGATGATGATTAAACTTATAAAAGCAGTATCAGAGAAAAACACTATCTGATGACTACTTTAGAAAGATTAAATCTCGAGGATCTACAAGATCTTGCGGATTATTTTGCGAATCTCAAAGTAGTAGATCTAAAAATGAATTCTCCTGAGGGTGAACCACTCATTGGACAACCCACAGGGAATCCCCCTAGATATGTGGTTAAAACAGAAGAACCACATAGTGAGTTCCATGTTGGAGAAAATTTACATCCAGCAGGAACCAGATCAAGAAGTAGGATACCAATACATCAAACTCCTTATGGAAAAACTGTTTTAGATCCGATACATCCTTATGGGGTTATGTTAAACCTGGATGTTCTAGACTTTAAAAACAGAGAAGATCTCATAGATGACTGGACATCAGCTATGAGAATTGCAGCAGGGACATTAGATCTCAATAAAGAAGGATTCATTAAACTTCTAGAAATGAGTCTAATGGGATCTGTTAAGATCGCATGGGAGATGACTATGCCAGAAACTAAGGAATCAATCTTAGCAGGAGAATCACTCAGCGAGATTGGAGGGAAAATGGCCACCCTATTTAAAGCACAATTCATAGGGATAGACTATTTTAATAATCAAGATACAGAGAAAAAGAGAAGATATACTCAAGCTCTGTATAGCCTCGAATTACATGATATCTGTTTAGTTGATGAATACATTATGTTATTCACTAAATACAGATGGAATTCGGGAGTCGAGGAAAATATAGCTATTCAGATATTTTTCGCAAAAATGCCAAGTCCCTGGAGAGAAATGCTGATTAAAGAATACGTTCCAGGAAATCTTGATACGTTGGCAAGACGCGCCTCTTTTCTAAAAGGAAAATTGGCAGAATGGTGTCATATGGCAGCATTACAGAAGAACTACAAGAAAATAAGGGGTATAGATAAACGTACACCTTTATGTTGTAGAGAAAATGATCTTCCAAAAATCATTGGAAACAGATCACAGGGATTTAAAAGAAAGAAATTCAGAAACAATCTCTATAATAAAAGAATGAGAAGTTCTTGAAAACCAAGAACATTTTAGTCCAAACAAAAGGCCAGATCTTATAGATTAGGAAGAAGAAGTAGACCTACAAGAACACCCCCAGCAACAAACTCATCACAAAGCAGAGGAAGCATCAAGAAGAACTTTCAGAAGAACTCATACAAGAGCAATTGAAAGTTTCAAGGATTGCAACTGCTGGACATGTGGAGCAAGAGGACATATATCTACGAATTGTCCGAAAAACGAGAAAAAAGGAGTTAAACTCTTTGAAGCAACACCAGATATGGATGATGCGGTTTTCTTTCAAGATCTAGTCCAAGTATATCAATTTGAGGATATCCCCTCAGATGAAAGCATATACGAAGAAGAGATATTGTTTAGTCAAGAAGATTCCGATGATGAATCAGAATCAGAAATAAAAAGGAAGTGTTTTGGCATGAAACACATGAAAGTTTGGCTGGATTCTTTAGCCAAACCACGATATCTCATAATATGGTCCAAAGGATTATGAGAGAAAATCCAACGTTACAAAAATACCAAGGATTTTCAGCAGGACAAGTAGAAAGAGTCTTAGGCAACCTCGGGCTTAGACAAAGAAGACATCATTTGATTTACAAAGTATCAAGAAGGAAAATGGAAATCCCTATGGAGTTAACAAGTAATCAAATAGAGATGCAGTTAATTCCTTTTGAAGAAGTAAGAGAGGAATTGCAGAAGCTAAAAAGTGAGGTAGCAAGAACGATTTCTTGGATCCATATTGGAGCAATCCAAATAATGATCAAGACAACTTTTAAAGAAGGAATAGATTCACCCATAGATATCGTAGTATGTGATAAAAGAATGGGGAATATCCAAGATGCTGTTATGGGTACGATCTCAGGAAATCTATGTGCAGGGAAAATTGTAGGAGTTATTTATCCAAGAATAGCCTACAATTTAGCTGACAGAGACTTTAGTCGAGCCTTGACGTTGCATCAAAACTTCAAGGAAAAAAGATTAATGAAGGAAGGTAATAGACCATATTCTATTACTTATCAAATTTCATATGCTCTTTCTAATACTCATCATTCCGAATTATTCATTAGAAATGAGTTTATTGAAATTCCAGAAATCTTTGGGAAAGTTGCTCAAGCAATATACCCGGAAAGAATCGAGTTTCCTTTAATTCAAGAAACAGACATTCAAATACAAGATAAACCGGTTCTATACAGAGATCTTAAAATAGAACCCCGAAGGTTATCTTTTCAAGGTGACCGAATGACAAGTCGAAGGTGGAAAAAATCTCCTATTCAGGAAATTCCACCAGAAGAGAAGGAGTTTTCAATAATAGAAAAACTTAGATCTCTGAGGGATGGAAAGAAGTCAAGATAGTATTCAAAATTACAAGTCATCGGAACCAATTTCCTTGTAACTCGATTTACTATTTAGAGCAGCAAGTAACAGGAACTTACCAAGGACTAATAAATATTAGAGAATTGGAAGTTCAAATCTGTGGAATTCCAGGAAAAGAAGTGGATCAACTCATTCTTGGCCTAGAGTTTTTGGAGGACCATAAATCATGGAAACGCCTTGAAAAAGGAATAGAGTTTATGGCAAAAGAAAAGACTTGGAGGATTCAATAAGAATTGTTCGAGATGGAAAACCAAGAGAATTGGATAAGGGACAATCCCTTAATCAGATTCGAAAACTCTGTTTACAAACAGAGGAAGAAGCAACTGTTAAGATAAGTAAGTCATGAACATGATTTACTGGAACGCATTGAAGAAGTGGAAATGAGTAACCATACTCTACCTTCTGAAGCCTTAGGAAAACTAAAGGTGAATAGGCTTAAGCGGATTACTGAGTTAAAACACAGTTTGTTAAAAATGGCAGGGCCATTTAGTAATCCCTTTAAAAGATGACAACAAGTCATTTCTCCATATACATTCCAATTGGGATGTTGTATGAACAATATAAGGCTGAATACTTTGCAGCTTATATTGACTCAGGAGCAAGAATTTGTACAGCAAAAAGAGGAGTTTTTCCTGAAGAATGGGAAGAAGAATTGCCAAAATTGCTGGACGAGATTTCTCTCGAAGAATTTTAATTCTTTGCAAAGGAATAAAACAATCAGAGATCCTTATGGGAGGAGCAGGTCAAACACCTTGGTACAAGGTAAAGACACCTCCAATCTATTTTCATGATACAGGAGCCGATATCCTGTTAGGAAATAACTTCTTACAAATATTTTAGAAGTACACACAAGACAATGAGTCAAGAAGACTTATGTTCACTACAATCTGTGACCATAAAATTATCGTTCAATGACTCAAGGTTGCTTTCTATCGACAATTGCCGATCATATTTCGCAGCCAGCGTGGTGATAAAGGACAACTTTTCCACTCAAAAATGAAAGACCCAAGAAGGTTTGGAGAAACCATGTTGAAAATAACAACAGAACAAAAACTCCAAACAGAGGATATGAAGCTTCTCAAGGTAACTCTTAATTACAGAGATATAGAGTTAGAAGATAAGGTATCCCTTGAAGATGTCAAAAAGAGGCTCAAAGAAAGTTACAACGAGCATCCTTTAGCATGGTGGGATAGAAATCAACTCAAAGCCAGTCTCACTTTAAAGAAAGGCAAAGAGTATGAATTCGTCAGATATAAGCCTATCCCAATGAACATAACAGACCAAAGGGATCTGAGAATGATTATCAAGGAACATTTGGACCTTGGCCTAATCAAGGAGGGAGTTTCACCATATAGCAGCCTAGGTTTTCTGGTCAGGAATCATGGTGAAATAAAAAGAGGGAAACCCAGATTAGTTATTAACTACCAAGGTATTAATAAAATCCTGGAGTTTGATGGGTACTTCATATCCAGTAGAGAACATCTAATTAGCTGTGTACGAAATGCTGGAGTGTTCTCAAAATTTGATTGTAAGTCTGGATTTTACCAGATTCGAATGGAAGAAGGCAGTAAGAAATTTACAGCCTTCTCTACACTACAAGGACATTATATTTGGGAAGTTATGCCTATGGTATTGGCTAATGCACCCCAAATATTTCAAAGAAAGATGGATAATCTTTTTAAGGATTATTTCAACTTCATGTTTGTTTATATTGATGATATTCTTATAGCATCAAAAAATATAGATGAACATGTTAAACATTTAGAGATTTTCTCTAAAATTTGTAAACAAGAAGGACTGGTTTTATCTGAAAAGAAAGCGGTCATTGCAACAAGAAAAATTGAATTCCTTGGAATTGAGATTGATGAAACTGGAATAATTCTACAACCCCATATTGTGGAAAAGGTAAAGAATTTTCCAGATAAACTCAAAGATGTAAAACAACTCCAAAGTTTTCTAGGAGTAGTTAATTTTGCAGGAATGTTCATAAACAATCTGGCAATGTACAGAAAGGTGTTCAGTCCTTTGTTAAAAAAGGATGCAAGGTTTATATGGACCGATGACCATACTAAAGGGGTGAACCAATTAAAGGAGATATGTAAAAATCTCCCAAAAATGGCTATACCCGTGGATGAATATGGTCTGGTGCTATTTACAGATGCTAGTGACGAATGGTGGGCAGCAGTGCTTACTAAAATCACTCTAGATGGAGAAATACCATGCAAATATTGTAGCGGTCTTTTTTCAGAATCCGAGGCTATCAGATGGCATATCAACGAGAAGGAATTTTATGCAGTTAAAAGGGCTTTCGAAAAATGGCCATTATTTTTACTTGCTAAAAAATTCACTTTGAAAGCTGATAACACTCAGGTAAAAGCTTTCTTAAGAAATAAGATTGAATCTAAACCGGAGAAAGCTAGGTTATTAAGATGGCAAGCTTTATGTCAAAATTATATTTTTGATATTGTTATTATTAAATCTCATGAAAATATTCTTGCAGATTTCTTAACAAGAGATGGAAGGCAGTGACGTAGATTCCATCATGAAAATGCAGAGGCATCTCAGGGAACACATTGGGCTGCTTCAAACCGAGTTCAACCAGCTTGTCATAAGTGCTGATATGGCAGGCAGGTTACAACAAGCTGATCGGATCAAAGTATCCAATCGAATCACAAGATGTATGCAAGCTCAAACTCAACTATTGGCTGCTATTCAAGGGCCAATTATGCGGGCCATAGAGAGACCATTGGTTTCTCAGAAACAAGAAATGTTAAAACCATTGGTTTTACAAGAGCAAGAAATACAGCCACTGGTTGTAAATCAAGAAACAAGCGCTAATCTATCATCAGCTTTTGATGATCTAGACAAAGCAACAATCGATGAGGATAACTCATCAAGTCAACCCTCCGCCTCTGGGGTAAAAGAGAAAGAGATCAATCTTAGGCCCAACACTGACAAGGGAAAAGCTAGGATTGATACCAACCCAACTGTCATTTCTCCATTTCAGGTTTATCAACAAAGATGGGAGAAATTAAATACAAGAAGTGAAATTAACCCAATCACTTGCAGGGTTGATGTTGCAGGAATATATCCAAGGGTTTGGCTAAAAAACAATGTCAACCCTAAGGATGTAAAACTATGGTATGAATTTGGGGCTTTGGCCTCAGTTTATACAACTTCACCAAGCTTCCAGGAAATATCACAGCTACCAAAATGGATTCAGGAAGCAGTCCAAGAAACATGGGCAAATAATGATCATTTGTCCAGAGGAGATGTGCTCGAGCTATAATTCTTTAGTGCAGCTCCAGAACCAACAGGGAAAGGATCACATGAGCCCTTTCATTTCATCAAGCTAAGGAGACCTGACATAAATAATCAAAAATTTATCAAGGATCCTATATCGAAAGAGATACCATTAGTATCCACTTTTGGAGAAAATGAAATCTCAACTAGAAGGGCATGGGGTATTTGGGTTTGTCTCACCGAGATGGACAAGGTCAAGTTTCCATTCAAATTTTATCATAATTCTGTGAATGGATCATTCTTGTTAAACACAATGACAGGAAAAACTACGGCTTTTGCGGAAGAACTCTTCGAAAAGAAGAGGAATTTTTTGTGGAACAACAAGCTGCTGGGGAGTAAAGAAACTCGCCGAAAATTTTGTAACATGGCTCACATCGGAAGATGGTCAGAGAATATCTACCCAGAATGTCCAAACCAGAAGGAGCCAGAATTCGGAAAAACTTCAAACCCCGAACGGATCGTAAGGATTTTTTCGAGACAAGCAAAGGTGGACAAGGACCACCAAAACCGCATTTTTCCAGGGGCCCACTGCAAAAGCAAAAGATGCCCCGACAACAATAAAGAAGGCATGTGAGGAGAATAAATCCAAAAGGAAAAGTCAAGCATGTGACTCCTCCACTAGTAAAAGATGTCATCGGGCATGTGACTTGCCCACTAGCGAAAGATTCCTTCAATAATGGCATAAAGAATTCAAGACAGCTGTAAGATTCCCTGAATTTTTTTCGGTGAAACGAGTGGAACTTCAGCTATAAATACAGGCTCTTAAGGAAGCTGAAGATATCGATCATTCCCTTCAGTTTTCTTACAAATAAAACATTGTAATATTTCTCTTTCTAAGTTTGTATTAAGTTTTATTTTTATGTATTTCAAGAACAAGGCTACTATGAGTAGTTAAACTAGTTATCTCCTCCTCTTCAAAGGAGGTTGATTTATGTAATAATATGTTGTCTGAATAAATTTCCTTAGTCTCTTGTTCATCCATGCTCATTTTTATAATTAATATTATATACCATACGCCTTAAGGTAGAAAACGAATTAAGGCTGTGCTGGGTGTCGTTGAAGGAGCTTGTGCAGAAACCATCTGTTGCGACTGCGTGGTTGAGGTGTGAGGAGCACTTCGTAAAACTCGGCAGGTATGACCCGATGAAACTATGGTCAAAGAGGTATTTAATTTTAATTAATATTACGGAAGCATGATGAGCATTTGCATTTTTTTTTAAAATTGGGAAATAAAGGTCAATATAGGTATTGTTTAGTTTCAAAGACATGTTTGAGACACTTTTTAATTATTAAGGGATATTTTCTGGGCAAGAAAAACAAAAGAGATATAATTGGCCCGTTAGCAAAACTAGAGGAATATATTTAGGAATTATCCCGTATACATGCTTTCGTGTTTCAATAAAGTCATCATAAATTTTTTTTGAAATGTTCATCGTTTTAGTGAACTTTCATATCATAGGTGATGTTGAATTTTTTTTAAAATAGATTTTGTTAAAATCTTGATTGAATTAGCTGGTATATATCTCCGATACGGTGAAACTCTAGTTACTCATAGATTTTGTTAAAATCTTGATTGAATTAGTTGGGCCAAAGATTGATCTCTTCCTCTTTTACCCCAGAGGCGGAGGGTTGACTTGATGAGTTTTCCTCATCGATTGTTGCTTTGTCTAGATCATCAAAAGCTGATGATAGATTAGCGCTTGTTTCTTGATTTACAACCGGTGGCTGTATTTCTTGCTCTTGTAAAACCAATGGTTTTAACATTTCTTGTTTCTGAGAAACCAATGGTTTATCTATGGCCCGCATAATTGGCCCTTGAATAGCAGCCCATAGTTGAGTTTGGGCTTGCATACATCCTGTGATTCGATTGGATACTTTGATCCGATCAGCTTGTTGTAACCTGCCCGCCATATCAGCACTTATGACAAGCTGGTTGAACTCGGTTTGAAGCAGCCCAAGGTGTTCCCTGAGATGCCTCTGCATTTTCATGATGAAATCTACGTCACTGCCTTCCATCTCTTGTTAAGAAATCTGCAAGAATATTTTCATGAGATTTAATAATAACAATATCAAAAATATAATTTTGACATAAAGCTTGCCATCTTAATAACCTAGCTTTCTCAGGTTTAGATTCAATCTTATTTTTTAAGAAAGCTTTTACCTGAGTGTTATCAACTTTCAAAGTGAATTTTTTAGCAAGTAAAAATAATGGTCATTTTTCGAAAGCCCTTTTAACTGCATAAAATTCCTTCTCGTTGATATGTCATCTGATAGCCTCGGATTCTGAAAAAAGACCGCTACAATATCTGCATGGTATTTCTCCATCTGGAGTGATTTTAGTAAGCACTGCTGCCCACCATTCGTCACTAGCATCTGTAAATAGCACCAGATCATCTTCATCCACGGGTATAGCCATTTTTGGGAAATTCTTACATATCTCCTTTAATTGGTTTACCCCTTTAGTATGGTCATCGGTCCATATAAACCTTGCATCCTTTTTTAACAAAGGACTGAAAACCTTTCTGTACATTTCCAGATTGTTTATGAACATTCCTGCAAAATTAACTAATCCTAAAAAACTTTGGAGTTGTTTTACATCTTTGAGTTTATCTGGAAAATTCTTTACCTTTTCCACAATATGGGGTTGTAGAATTATTCCAGTTTCATCAATCTCAATTCCAAGGAATTCAATTTTCCTTGTTGCTATTACCGCTTTCTTTTCAGATAAAACCAGTCCTTCTTGTTTACAAATTTTAGAGAAAATCTCTAAATGTTTAACATGTTCATCTATATTTTTTGATGCTATAAGAATATCATCAATATAAACAAACATGATGTTGAAATAATCCTTAAAAAGATTATCCATCTTTCTTTGAAATATTTGGGGTGCATTAGCCAATCCCATAGGCATAACTTCCCAAATATAATGTCCTTGTGGTGTAGAGAAGGCTATAAATTTCTTATTGCCTTCTTCCATTCGAATCTGGTAAAATCCAGACTTACAATCAAATTTTGAGAACACTCTAGCATTTCGTACACAGCTAATTAGATGTTCTCTACTGGGTATGAGTACCCATCAAACTCCAGGATTTTATTAATACCTTGATAGTTAATAACTAATCTGGGTTTCCCTCTTTTTATTTCACCATGATTCCTGACCAGAAAACCTGGGCTGCTATATGGTGAAACTCCTTCCTTGATAAGACCAAGGTCCAAATGTTCCTTGATAATCATTCTCATATCCCTTTGATCTGTTATGTTGATTAGGATAGGCTTATATCTGACGAATTCATACTCTTTGCCTTCCTTTAGAGTAAGACTGACTTTGAGTTGATTTCTATCCCACCATGCCAAAGGATGCTCGTTGTAACTTTCTTTGAGACTTTTTTTGACATCTTCAAGGGATACCTTATCTTCTAACTCTATATCTCTGTGATTAAGAGTTACCTTGAGAAGCTCCATATCCTCTGTTTGGAGTTTTTGTTCTGTTGTTATTTTCAACATGGTTTCTCCAAACCTTCTTGGGTCTTTCATTTTTGGGTGAAAAAGTTGTCCTTTATCACCACGCTGGCTGCAAAATATGATCGGCAATTGTCGATAGAAAGCAACCTTGAGTCGTTGAACGATAATTTTATGATCACAAATTGTAGTGAACATAAGTCTTCTTGACTCATTGTCTTGTGTGTACTTCTTAAACATTTGTAAGAAGTTATTTCCTAACATGATATCGGCTTCTGTATCATGGAAATAGATTGGAGGTGTCTTTACCTTGTACCAAGGTGTTTGACCTGCTCCTCCCATAAGGATCTCTGCTTGTTTTATTCCTTTGCAAAGAATTAAAATTCTTCGAGAGAAATCTTGTCCAACAATTTTTGGCAATTCTTCTTCCCATTCTTCAGGAAAAACTCTTATTTTTGCTGTACAAATTTATGCTCCTTAGTCAATATAAGCTGCAAAGTATTCAGCCTTATATTGTTCATACAACATCCCAATCGGAATGTATATGGAGAAAGGACTTGTTGTCATCTTTTAAAGGGATTACTAAATGGCCCTGTCATTTTTAACAAACTGTGTTGTAACTCAGTAATCCGCTTAAGCCTATTCACCTTTAGTTTTCCTAAGGCTTCAGAAGGTAGAGTATGGTTACTCATTTCCACTTCTTCAATGCGTTCCAGTAAATCATGTTCATGACTTACTTATCTTAACAGTTGCTTCTTCCTATGTTTGTAAACAGAGTTTTCGAATCTGATTAAGGGATTGTCCCTTATCCAATTCTCTTGGTTTCCCATCTCGTACAATTCTTATTGAATCCTCCAAGTCTTTTCTTTTGTCATAAACTCTATTCCTTTTTCAAGGCGTTTCCATGGTTTATGGTCCTCCAAAAACTCTAGGCCAAGAATGAGTTGATCCACTTCTTTTCCTGGAATTCCACAGATTTGAACTTCCAATTTTCCAATATTTATTAGTCCTTGGTAAGTTCCTGTTACCTGCTGCTCTAAATAGTAAATCGAGTTACAAGGAAATTGGTTCCGATGACTTGTAATTTCGAATACTATCTTGACTTCTTTCCATCCTTCTGGAGATCTAAGTTTTCCTATTATTGAAAACTCCTTTTCTTCTGGTGGAATTTCCTGAATAGGAGATTTTTCCCACCTTCGACTTGTCATTCGGTCACCTTGAAAAGATAACCTTCGAGGTTCTATTTTGAGATCTCTGTATAGAACCGGTTTATCTTGTATTTGAATGTCTGTTTCTTGAATTAAAGGAAACTCGATTCTTTCCGGATATATTGCTTGAGCAACTTTCCCAAAGATTTCTGAAATTTCAATAAACTCATTTCTAATGAATAATTCGGAATGATGAGTATTAGAAAGAGCATATGAAATTTGATAAGTAATAGAATATGGTCTATTACCTTCCTTCATTAATTTTTTTTTACTTGAAGTTTTGATGCAACGTCAAGGCTCGACTAAAGTCTCTGTCAGCTAAATTGTAGGCTATTCTTGGATAAATAACTCCTACAATTTTCCCTGCACATAGATTTCCTGAGATCGTACCCAGAACAGCATCTTGGATATTTCCCATTCTTTTATCACATACTACGATATCTATGGGTGAATCTATTCCTTCTTTAAAAGTTGTCTTGATCATTATTTGGATTGCTCCAATATGAATCCAAGACATCGTTCTTGCTACCTCGCCTTTTAGCTTCTGCAATTCCTCTCTTACTTCTTCAAAAGGAATTAACTGCATTTCTATTTGATTACTTGTTAACTTCATAGGGATTGCCATTTCCCTTCTGGATACTTTGTAAATCAAATGATGTCTTCTTTGTCTAAGCCCGAGGTTGCCTAAGACTCTTTCTACTTGTCCTGCTGAAAATCATTGGTACTTTTGTAACGTTGGATTTTCTCTCATAATCCTTTGGACCATATTATGAGATATCGTGGTTTGGCTAAATAATCCAGCCAAACTTTCATGTGTTTCATGCCAAAACACTTTTTCTTTATTCTGATTCTGATTCTGATTCTGATTCTGATTCATCCTTGGAATCTTCTTGACTAAACAATATCTCTTCTTCGTATATGCTTTCATCTGAGGGGATATCCTCAAATTGATATACTTGGACTAGATCTTGAAAGAAAACCGCATCATCCATATCTGGTGTTGCTTCAAAGAGTTTAACTCCTTTTTTCTCGTTTTCCGGATAATTCGTAGATATATGTCCTCTTGCTCCACATGTCCAGCAGTTGCAATCATTGAAACTTTCACTTGCTCTTGTATGAGTTCTTCTGAAAGTTCTTCTTGATGGTGTTCTTCCCTTGCTTTGTGATGAGTTTGTTGCTGGGGGTGTTCTTGTAGGTCCACTTCTTCTACCTGATCTATAAGATCTGGCCTTTTGTTTGGACCAAAATGTTCTTGGTTTCCAAGAACTTTTCATTCTTTTATTATAGGGATTATTTCTGAATTTTTTTCTTTTAAATCCATGTGATCTGTTTCCAATGATTGCTGGAAGATCATTTTCTCTACAACATAAAGGTGTACGTTTATCTATACCCCTTATTTTCTTGTAGTTCTTCTGTAATGCTGCCATATGGCACCATTTTGCCAATTTTTCTTTTAGAAAAGAGGCGCGTCTTGCCAACGTATCAAGATTTCCGGGAACGTATTCTTTAATCAGCATTTCTCTCTAGGGGCTTGGCATTTTTGCGAAAAATAGCTGAATAGCTATATTTTCCTCGACTCCCGAATTCCATCTGTATTTAGTGAATAACATAATGTATTCATCAACTAAACAGATATCATGTAATTCGAGGCTATACAGAGTTTGAGTATATCTTCTCTTTTTCTCTGTGTCTTGATTATTAAAATATTCTATCCCTATGAATTGTGCTTTAAATAGGGTGGCCATTTTTCCTCCAATCTCGCTGAGTGATTCTCCTACTAAGATTGATTCCTTAGTTTCTAGCATAGTCATCTCCCATGCGATCTTAACAGATCCCATTAGACTCATTTCTAGAATTTTAATGAATCCTTTTTTATTGAGATCTAATGTCCCTGCTGCAATTCTCATAGCTGATGTCCAGTCATCTATGAGATCTTCTCTGTTTTTAAAGCCCAGAACATCCAGGTTTAACATAACCTCATAAGGATGTATCGGGTCTAAAACAGTTTTTCCATAAGGAGTTTGATGTATTGGTATCCTACTCCTTGATCTGGTTCCTGCTGGATGTGAATTTTCTCCAACATGGAGTTCACTATGTGGTTCTTCTGTTTTAACCATATATCTAGGGGGATTCCCTGTGGGTTGTCCAATGAGTGGTTCACCCTCAGGAGAATTCATTTTTAGATCTACTACTTTGAGATTCGCAAAATAATCCGCAAGATCTTGTAGATCCTCGAGATTTAATCTTTCTAAAGTAGTCATCAGATAGTGTTTTTCTCTGATACTTCTTTTATAAGATTAATCATCATCTCATCATCAGTTAAAGGTTTTGAACCATTTTGGTTTTACCTTTCTGATGTAACAGAGGCTCGATACCAAATGAGAGAGGTAACCTTCCTCCTGTATTTCCCTTTCTAGAACTAGAAGTGTGTTCTAGATTTATGATTTTGGTTTGAAGATCCTTTAGAGTTACAAGAATTTCTTCTTGTTTCTTAAGGATTTCTCCAATCTGTCGAGGTATTTCATACAACTAATTGCTGTAATATTGTACCGTCTTTTGAATTTCTCTAAGATCTCCGGAGAGTTTAGAGGAATCTGGTGTAATCTCTAAAAATTGAGAATTAGAAATCATATTTCTTAATCTCTTCAGAGAGTATAAAAAACCTAAGTTTCTTTTGTAAAGAATCTATTTAAAATAGATTCACTTGTTTATGAGATTTCATATAAATGAAATCCTCCTGGTTCAAACTCCTGTTTGAAACCATGGTTTGTTGAAAATCTCTTCTTCAACAAAGAAAAGTATGATTTAATGAATAATATAAAGTCTGAATAAAATTACCTAGGCTCTGATACCATTTTATGAGCCAAAGGAAAATTTTTATACAAAGTATTAAAATAAGGGTAGTATAGAGAATTTTTTAGTTTGGAGGACATATCAGGAAACCTTTTTAGTCTTGGGGGACATTTCAGGGAACTTTTTTATAAAAAGAGGGACGTAATTGATCTCGAATAATGTGTTAGTATATTTTTGGGAAATTTAAGAAACTTTAGGGGCATAGTCAATAAATATCCCCAGCAAATTAGAAAAGAAGAATTATCGAAAAAACACATCATAAGTTTAAAACAATTAAAATTTCAGTATACCATATTAGCTATTGTAAAGTTTTTAAAAAATTATACAGCCACTCGGTCCAGGGAATGGATCCATCACTCATCATGACGTGGGACGGTAATCGGTATTGTTTTACTCCCATATCCCAATTTTTTTTATATATAAAAAAAATGTTATATTTTTAAAATTCTTTTATACAATGTTCTTTATTTTGTTTTAACTAACATCATTAAAATTTAAAATAGAAAGATAATTAATCAAAAATATGTAATAGATGCATCTCTCTTGAAGTTCATGACTTCAAGATAATATTATAATATCAAGTGACGTCTACATTAAATAAGAAATACATATTATAATAAAAAATTTACTTTATATGGATGATAATAAAATTTTTACGCATCAATTTTTTTCTAAATATAATTAAAAGTCTAAAAAATTAAAAATTCGATAGCCAAACAATGAGAAATTGGATATGTAAAAGATCAAGAAAATCGAACTTTGTATTATTTTTTAAAAAAATGAACGGAAGAGGAAAAAAAAAGGGAAACAACGAATAAGTATCAAATTGTTATGGATGATTTTGTTTTTTGTTAAAAAAAAATTAGCCCAATAGATTTAAAATCCTGGCTTCACCATTGTTTTCTAGGATAGATAAAATACTTTTATTTGGTAGGAAAAAGCCAAACAACAAATTTAGGCCATGTATCATTTGCTACAACAGCAAGAAAGTAGTTGAGATGAAAAATTTATAAAAGAAGTTAAACTCAGCCTTTAGGTCTAAATAGTTGTAATGAGAGCTTGTGTATTTAAAATAATTTGCTATATAAAAATTAAAGGATAGCTGAGGTAATCTCAATTGTATTGATGGATAATGAGAGGTCAAAGGTAAAAATGATTTATAATGTGTACTTTTTATACCTTGTTGTTTTGTGCTTTTTTTATACAAGCTTTTTTGAGGATGGAGTTTAACTGGAATTATCTGCTTCAGTCAGTAGAAAAACACAGAAACAAACATTATTGATGGTATCATAGAATCACCAATAAGAAAATGGGCCTTTTAGGATTAGGAGAAATTATTATTTGTCTAACCTTTTTTTTGATGTTCTTGTTTCGTTTTGTTTTTTTCCTAGTTCTTCATATTATTACTGGTCACTGCCAAAGTAAATCAAAATTCAAGGGGGTGTATATGAGAATAGCAAGTGTGGTTTTAAATGGTAAGCAAATTTTTATTTGAAAAGCATTTTTGAAATAAAATTAAGGCAGTCATTCAGCATCTAAACTCTTCTTGTATTCTGTAGCGAATGAAAAGAACAAAGTGAAAACAGCAATTCGTAAAACATTTGTACAAAACTCAGGTTTCTGGTCTTATTTAATTTTCCCATTGTCAAAGGTATTTGTTCATATAAAAGTCTAATATTTTGACTTGGGCATTAACACGAAGCAAAGACATATAGGCCTAAAAATATCCATGACAGAAGATATATGTGTGTATTTCAAATATGTTAGGAAAAAAATGTACACTATCATATATGACAGAAGAAGCATAAAGGAAAAAAAAAAGGGAAAACAGTAAGTAGAGAATTTATCAAAATTAGATGGGAAAATAGGAAACTGAACTTTCATGCAAAATGTAAAAGTAAGCAAGAGAAAGATGGTTACAGAAGTTAGTCGTACATTGCAGTGGAGATTCTTCTTTTGGCTATTCAACATTTATATAAGAGCTTCATAGTGAAGAAAAACAAAACATTAAACTAAACAAAACAAATAATGTAAATCAAAATATCATAGGTTGGAACTAAGTTTAGAAGAGTTGGTTAAATCTTGCTATTATTTAGTTACTATACTTATGGAGTTCTTTCAAACTGGGAGAGATAATGCTTACTCTTGGATAATATAGTTGTTGTTGTCATACCTTTGGACTCAGAAAATTGTAGCTGAGAAAATGAAAGTGGTGAAATTTTAGCAAGAATAAACTAAACAATGTGGAAATATAAACGAGCTTACTAAACTAACAAACTTACTTACTAACAAAGTAGTTGAAATGTAATTATAATATATCTCTGTCTTCTTTATGATGTTTGACGCTTTTGTGTGCTGACATTTCTTTAGAGTCCAAGCTTCTTTTTTCGGTTGTTGGATTTGTGGCGGCGTGTTCCTCTTCTAGCTTTGACGTGCTTTCCTGGGATTCAATCATCTGCATGTCTATCACCAAATCTTTACCAACTTGTATAGGAGAAGTTAGTTCTTTAGAGCTATGCGTTGATGATGATGAATCATGTTGTTGCAGACATTTTACAATTGTATTTCTTACAAAAGTTTTTCCTCTGGTTTCATTCTTAATTGTTCTAATTTGAAAAAGGAACTGTAAATCTTTAAGTTTCTCGTTGATAGTACGAGGGTTCAAATCTTGTTCCTGTGAAAGATGAGGGAAATGAAATTTAGAAGTTATGGAAATTTTTGTGCTACCAATAATTACTTTTCAGCTAATATACCTCATGTTTTGTTTCCATTACTTTTTCAGCTGATGTACCTAATAACATCTCTGCTTCTTCATTTTCTACATAGGCAGATATATTTCCTGTTCCATCAAGTAAATCCACCTGGAAACGTAACTTGTGTACATATGTTAAATAGTAGTTTACCCTTACAAGGATTTATGAAGATATTTGAATATTGTATTAATTCCAAGTTATTAACATAACTTACAGTGGTTTTGGGCTTGGGAAGTCATTACCACAATAAAGACATGTAAATTCACATCCATATATAGCTCCACAAGCTCTTGAACAATCTGGACAGGCTAACAAGTATAGATGATCTTGTGGCTCTAAGATTTTAAGTGTGGCTTTTACCCAAAAATATTTGACCTGCAAGTACAAATATAGTTATGTTAATTTAATATGTGTTATCGAGATTTAGATAAACATAAACAAACTTGTCAATGAGTATTACCGTTTCAGTCAAACTGAGGATTTGACTGATCTTTCGAATTTGGGACTTTGATGGCTGATCTATGTTTTGGTGTGATTTTTCATACAGCTTTTCGGACACAACGGTTTCTATATAATCTTTGTTGCCCTTTATCCTAGATATATGTTTACATATTAGTTAATTCAAGTTCTATCATATTGGGATGTAGACAAACAAGAATGACAAACAAGAACGGGAATACATGCGTCACACAAAAGCGTTTTCAGAAAATGTAGATGCAATAAATCTAAGAGGATATGAAGAATAATTTTTGTACAAGCAATTGTAATTGGACAGCAAGTGTGTAAAAAGAGTTATTGATAACAATGTTAATGAAGGTACTGAATTTTAAGCCATGCATATAAGATAATATTTGGTAGAGAACAAAGATTCGTCAAATAGCTTTGAAATAACATTAGATAAAGGTTTTGAGTTACCATAGTTTCAAGTGTTCGGCCTGTGGAATTGGTGGATCAAAAAGGACTGTACTGTTTGGTGCTGTTCCAACGGATAATCCTATTTTGATACAATTTAATGAGTAAAATCTATTATAGTAGGTATAATATATTGAGGTAAATATTATTTTCTGTCATATGTGAAAACAGTGAGAAATTTTTTACCATAAAAACTGTTGACCGAAAGTCGCATGCCCAGAATGACAGGTATTTTGTGTACATTTTCAGACAAGTAAGGTCCTTCGTTTTGCAGAAATTCTTCCCATAATGTAAACAATATAGGTCGGCACCTGCATGTATGTTAAATATGAAAGTTTAAATAAATAAAACTGTAAGAAATTTGTAGCAACAATAACTGATTATTTTTCTTAAGGTAAAATGTTTTACTCTTCATTAACAACAACAAAGTCCTGTAAATTTCTTCTGTTCTTCTGCACGAAGCGTGGTGGGAATACATGTATTATAGCACAAAGTAAGTCTGAAACATCAAATTTATAAAAATTAAATTATCAAGATTTGTCGTAATAAAAGTAAACAGAAAAAAAATAAAATATAAAGGAAAACTTAGCTGATCTGTTTGCTTGTGATATCTGCAAATTCAGAAAGCTGTCCAAAAGGTGTAACATGGTATATGTCATTAATTGGGATCTGCTCTTGCTGGCCTGAAATCTTGATGTATGTACTTCTATTAAGCACCATTTAGTACTGTGAAGAAGCCAGAATTGGTGTGTTCCCAGAGATTTGTCTAATTTTTGCATTTCCTATGAAGTATGTTTTGTACAAGTCAAGTAACTTGTCCAATTGTTCAAGGTCTTGATCATAAATAATGCTCTGCATCCTTTCGTTCTGTTTTAGAAGAAAACAGATGTAAGATCAGTTGGTGTAATAACTGGTATAAGTAATTGAACAGATAGTAGATAAAAATTACCTCTTTATCGATAAGGACAAGCTTCTGAAGTCTACCCCATCTTGTATTTCGTATTGGAGTTTTCTCAATAACTAATACTTTAACGAACCAGTTGTGTGAATTCGGATTGAGGTTTCCAAGAACTGTGCATTTATCTTCTAGCGATCTTATCAGGCAGAGAAGAAAGAAATAGTTCGTTACTTAAGAGATATTTGTGAACAAACTGTTGGGAATAAATAATAAGGTAGAATTATTGATTAAAATGAATGTTGACTGGGAAGGAATGTCATGTGGATTTTTGAAATGTAAAAATTGTAATGTCTTATATTTTTTTCAGCAGTAGTGGGAAATGACAATTAAATGAATATAAGAATTGAGAATCCATCGAATGAAAAAATCATATAATAGGTTAAAAGTATCTATCTTAAAAGAGAACTTGATGCATGTAAGACATCATGGTACACAACGTTTTTTGTGTAATTAGTAGCCTGGAGCAACTGTGTTGTGAAAGAGTGGGTGCCCAGTGAGCCAACTTGTGGCTATGGGCTTTGATGACTCTTTGTATAAACGATCTTTTGTTTAATATAATTTACACTTTTATTAATGGCAATGACTTTATCTTTTTTCATATTGTTATATTGTGATATACTATTGTTGTTTTGATAAAGATCTTGATATACTATAGTGTATGTAAGATGTGGTAGAACATGGGGATGTCTATCATGAAACGCATCTTATAGTCACTGTATATTCTAAACTGTTCCTAGTCGATTGAGCCGTCCGATAATAAGGATAAGGATCGCTCGAGTTTGAGACTAGCATTTGCGATGTAGAGTACCACGTTTCATTGGTAGAGAACATGGAGATGTTCGAAGCATGCAAATGGATATTCATATGATGAATGATCGAACTACCCTATCCGGACTTTCCAAGTGGTTATCACTTATCGAGTGGATGAAGTCCGCGGTTTTGGTTGTACACCATTAGTCCTTACTACTTGAAACATCATGGAGACTCTATATGCTAGTACTGTGCTTTGACTCGTTTACCGACTCTATTGGGGTCATCAGGTGTCGGGATTGGGTGCAGTTACGACACATATAGGAGTCGATGCATTGTTGTCAAGGATTCAGCACATACTTGCGAGTGTGGATATCCTATGCGATCTGAGGAGATATTAGTGTGACGAATCTCTGGCCAGAGTATTTGATGTGATTTAAGAAATGGTTTCTTAGTAGCACATGCGATGTCACTAATTTGATCTTCAAGATGTATTGCATAGTTATCGAATCTTGAGCGACTCTCGATAAACCAATGGTTGTTGATTCGATCGTGATATATGGATGAAGGGACCGTACTGTACGCTAACCAAAATCTACTGGTTCTTGTAAGCACTATCAGTGATACCTAGGGAATCATGCGGCGATGTTGCTAGGCGCTCTACCATGATTCGATGGGCAAGTCGGAAATTGTTGTTCCGAGTCACAAGGAGTTGTGAGCCCACGGCTAGCTGTATCCCTGAACCATTGAGGGTCACACAGAGTAATGAATTTTTAATCCCCGTTGAGATAGTTAAATTTAAAGAGTTAAATTTAATGAATAAAGAAGTTGGACTTCTTAATAAAGAGTAAGGGAGTAGGATTTCCTAAAATGACATAGGGATGGACATTTTTGGAAACCACTGAATTCGGATTCAGGAAAATTTATCTTGACTTTAAAATGTGCAGAAATGGTTTCTGTGCACATTGGTGAAATCGGTTTATCAATCGGAGTCACGATGAATTTTGTATTAATTTCTGAACATGCGGGCTTTGCTTGTCGGACCTCAACTTATGACTAATGGGCCCAAAGGTGTTAGTGGCCTGCATTATAAATAAGTTATTGCAGTACAGAAATTACACACAACTGGTCATAATTGGAGAGACAGTTTTCGAAAAACCCTAGCTCTCTCTCTCACACGACCGCCGCCCCTCCCTCACTCTGTCAGAGATTTTCCGGTCTGTAATTTTGAATTGCAGTCAGGATTAACGAATCAAATTCGTTATTCTCTTCGCAAAAAACTTCTGATAGATTTTCTAGTGCAATCTATCAGAGGGATTAAACCTCCATTCGTGGACCTGATTGAAGGAAAGATTATTCATCAGTTTCAGGGAGAGACAACAAGAGCAGAGAAATCTGTTGGAGTCCAGAATCTCGATTCGAGATTAAAGGTAAAAATTATGTAATTGTTATTTAATTTTTACACACACAAATAATTTAATCGTAAGTTTTGATACCCACACTATGGAATCGTTCCATACAAAAATTTTTAAACTTCCGCTGCACCGGGTATCAATTCTGATTGATCTGAACGCCACGTTTTTCCAACAGTGGTATCAGAGACAGGTTGCTCAGATCAAACGATTAAATTAATCGATTGTACAAAAATTTTTGAGTCTCGGTTTTCAAAACAAAATAAATATTTTAAATAAAAAAGTTTTTTTTCCGGGCAAAACCCGGGCAGCGATTTGATCGTTGCCCGGTGGGGCAGCGATGGTCGCTGCCCCGGGCGGCGCACGACGGCGCACGTCGCCGCCCAGGGCAGCGATTGTCGTTGCCCTAGGGGGCAGCCGTGCTGCCCCGGCCCGACCCCACGGGGGTGCGGGCCGGCCCGAGAGTGTCCCGGGCGGCCCGCGGAAAAAATTATTTTTTATTTTAAAATTAATTTTAATATGTTAAAATTTTATTTTTAGTCCGGTCAAAAATTGTTTTGATTGGTTCACGAGGCTTCGGATCGAATTGTTCGAGTTCGAAAATTTTAAAATTGATTTTTGAATAAATTTGAATTTTTGGAAAATTTTAATATTTTATCCTTAAATTGAATTTTGAAATCAATTGTTTTTGGTACAATTGATGATAAGATTTGATCTTATGAATATATTAAGTAAAATATGATTTTATCTATAAAATTGGATTCTGTAGATAAAATATGATTTTATATGTAAAATAAGATTTTATATATAAAATATGATTTTATCCTGTTTAAATTTAAATTGCCATATGCATGTTATCCAATAAATTAATTTTGAATTAAATGTTATTGGATAAGGATGATCGATTGCCATGACCAATTTTGTAGGTGTATGTTAGGAATTTACATTTGTTTTTATTGTTGTTGGTTTTATTAATGGGTCTGGTTTATGGCTCAATATGAATGTCATATGTAATAAAAGTGGGCTTGGTTTATGGCCCGTTCCCACCCCTAAAAATGTATCCCCTACTTTTCATTGTTATTTATTGTAAATACATTAGATTTAGTGGGAGATCAAGATTTGAAGATGGTGGGCCCAGCAGACAATAAAGACAGAAGAAATGTCAATTGGAAGCTAATGTAATAGGATTGCATTGCATACTGCATATTACCTAGGATTGGACTAAGGCTCGTGATTGGCAACCACGGGTCAAATTAGAAATGGAATCGATCATCCTATAAAATATATGATATTATGATTGTATGCATGTTTTAGACATAATTGCGTGAATCCGGCAAGCATGCAATATTTAAAAATGATGAGACAAATTTTTATAATTAAAAAACCCTCATTTTAAATATGATTTAAAATTGATATCAAGATAAATAAAGGAAATTTAAATTTGTTTAAATGTTCCTACCTTCCATCAACGATCAATGTATGAGATGCTACCCGCGGATACGGTCCGGCTCATATTATTGGGGGGGCCCGTTCGTCGGAAAGCTGTACATTGGATCGACACATGTTGTAAGTTGGGTGAAACTCCCATGGGATCGGCTCATATTATTGGGGGATCCACATGGCGACCGTCCATCACAACTTAATATTGATGGGTCATCTTGACATGTCACTATAAACTGCGTCATATTATTGGGCCCTTATTGGACATGAGGTAAAAACATGGAGGTTGCTTTGGAAGCAATTGGGCTCTACCTTTTGAGAATTATGGTTGGCTGATATTATTTGGGACCATAAGTTTGTCAATTGGACTCAATGTTCTCACTAAGGAAAAAGTTTCCCGTTTTCACTAGAGGGTAGTGAAATCGTTAAAATAATGGGAGTGAGATTCATAAAATTAAATTTCGCCTATTTTATGTCTTAGTAAATTGCTTAAACAATCATTGATATATGTCTGTTTTTCTTTTCAGTATTTCATAAGATGAATTCGCGTAATCCATTATTCTCGATCCTCGAACAAAACAAGTTGACTGGCGCAAACTATACGGAATGGTTCCGAAAGTTGAAGATTGTCTTGACTTCGGAGAAGATGCTCTACGTGTTAGAAAAATCTCCTCCGAAGAAAGCACCAGCTGACGTAAGTCCAGAGGAGTTGGCCAAACTTGATACATGGTGGGACCATGATATCAAGACCAAATGCTATATGCAAGCCTCGATGTCTGATGAACTCCAGAGGCGATTTGAGGACACCGTGAATGCTGCTGACATTCACGCTCAACTCAAGGAACTTTTTGGGGCTCAATCGAGGGCTGAAAGGTTCGCTTCTGTTAAGGAGCTAATGACGTGTCGCATGCGTGAAGGGACTTCGGTCCGTGATCATGGGGTACGAGTGATTTGGCTCATACAGAAGTTAGTAACCTTAGATTTGGTGTTGGAGCATGAACTCAACGTGGACTTACTGCTTCTGTCTCTTCCTTCTTCGTTTGACGGATTTGTGGTAAATTTCAATATGAACAAGATAGAGGCCTCCATTGAAGAGATGGTCAATATGCTTGTGACATATGAATCCACATTAAAGAAGGATAAATCGGTTTTCTTGGTGGGCTCCTCATCTTCTGCTAAGAAGGGGCCAAGTACGAAGGGTAAGAAACGTTCTGCCCCACCCAAGAAAGTCGAACCCGAGAAGAAGCACAAGACAAAGGCTTCAAACAATGGAAAATCCAAGGATGTTTGCCATTACTGCAAGAAGCCCGGTCATTGGAAGCGTAACTGCAAGGAATATCTAGAGCAGTTGCGAACTGCAAAGGGTATGTTCTATATTGAAATAAACGTTTCACTTAATATTACTTCTTGGGTATTGGATACCGGATGTGGATCTCACATTTGCAATGATTTGCAGGTGATGACAAGAAGTCGGAGGCTTAGAATGGGTGAGACTCAGCTGAGGCTCGGGAATGGTTCCAGAGTTGAAGCTACAGCCGTAGGAGATGTTTGTTTAATTTTGCAGAACGGTTTTAAGTTATTTTTAAGAGATGTTTTATTTGTTCCGGATTTAATTAAAAACATTATTTCTGTTTCTATGCTAGATAGAGATGGTTATTCTTGCAATTTTGTGAATGGGATTTGCAATATTTACAAGAATGAATGTTTGATTGGAAATGGACAACTTGAAAACGATCTATACAACTTAAAACTGAAAGACGTTCCAATAAATTATATTGATAAACCGGCAACAACAAAAAAAAGGAAAATCGATAGTCAAAACCCGGCAAACCTTTGGCATGCTAGGCTAGGTCATATTTCCTCAAGGAGGATGAACAAGCTAGTGGGAGAGGGCATGTTTGATATGTCTGATATTAACTCTCTACCTACTTGTGAATCCTGCCTAAAAGGGAAAATGACTAAATCTCCTTTTAAGGGGAAGCCTGAGCGTAGTCAAAATCTGTTGGATTTGATCCATACAGATGTTTGTGGACCATTTAGAGTTGGGACTCAATATGGCCACACCTACTTCATTACCTTTACTAACGATTATTCAAGGTATGGGTATTTATATTTAATGAAATATAAGTCTGAAGCATTTGAAAAGTTCAAAGAATTCAAGGCTGAAGTAGAAAACAAGCTAGGTAAAAGTATTAAAGCACTTCGATCGGATCGAGGTGGAGAATACTTAAGTACCGAGTTTTTGGACTATCTAAAAGAGAATGAGATTCTCTCTCAGTGGACTCCTCCTATGACACCACAGCTTAATGGTGTATCGGAGCGTCGTAATCGAACTTTGTTGGACATGGTTCGATCCATGATGAGCTTCACTGAGCTTCCACCATCGTTTTGGAGCTATGCGCTTGAAACGGCAGTATTGTTGTTGAACAATGTCCACACTAAAGCAGTGGACAAAACACCATACGAGTTATGGAATGGAAAAGCTCCTAAGTATTCGTACTTGAGAATTTGGGGATGTCCTGCTTACGTGAAGCTGACAGTGGAAGATAAGTTGGATAGACGATCCAGCTTATGTTATTTTGTAGGGTATCCGAAGAATTCAATCGGATATTATTTCTATTATCCTGCTGAAACAAAGGTGTTTGTTTCTAGGAATGCCACCTTCTTGGAGAAGGAGTTTTTATTGGATAAGAAAGGCGAGATGATGGAACTCGAAGAAATTCGAGAAGAACCCCAAATACAAAATAACGATCCTACACCTCAGGAACCATTGCTGGACACGCCTGCACCTAGAAGATCCGAGAGGACTTCTAGACCTCCTATTCGATATGGTCTTCTTCTTGAAGGGGATCAAGATGAACCCGACATTGGATGTGATCCAAGAAACTTCAAGGAAGCAATTTCTGATGCGGATTCAAATTTATGGCTTGAAGCTATGCAGTCGGAAATTGATTCGATGCATACAAATCAAGTTTGGTCTTTAGTAGATCCTCCCGATGGAATTGTTCCAATAGAGTGTAAATGGATCTACAAGAGAAAGATTGGGCCTGATGGTAAGGTATTGACCTACAAGGCGCGATTGGTGGCGAAAGGTTATACTCAAAGACAAGGAGTTGACTATGATGAAACCTTTTCACCAGTTGCGATGTTCAAGTCCATAAGAATCCTTATTGCTATAGCTGCATGGTATGACTATGAGATATGGCAAATGGATGTGAAGACTGCTTTTCTTAATGGAGACATTAAGGAAGAAATCTATATGAAGCAGCCTGAGGGGTTCACATCCATGGGAAGCGAGCATAAGGTATGCAAGCTTCAGAGATCAATTTATGGTCTAAAACAAGCATCAAGAAGTTGGAACCAGAAATTTGATGAAACAATAAAAGATTTTGGTTTCATCAAGAACCCGGAGGAACCATGCGTGTGCAAGAAAGTAGTTAAGGATGCTGTGACATTCTTAGTACTTTATGTTGATGACATCCTACTCATTGGGAATGATGTAGGGATGTTGCAGTCAACAAAGATATGGTTATCAGGTAGATTCTCGATGAAGGATTTGGGTGAGGCATCCTATATTCTTGGGATACAGATCTATAGAGATAGATCTAAGAGAATGATAGGACTCACTCAATCAACCTACATCGATACCATATTGAAACGGTTTTCAATGTCCAAGAGAGGACATCTACCCATGTGTCACGGAGTTTCTCTATCCAAGTCTATGTGTCCCAAGACTGATGAAGAGATAGAGAATATGACACATGTACCATATGCGTCAGCTATAGGTATTATCATGTATGGGATGATATCTATCAGACCGGATGTAGCGTTTGCTCTGAGTGTCACGAGCAGATATCAAGCTAATCCCGGTCAAATGCATTGGAAAGCCGTGAAGGACATTCTTAAGTACTTACGAAGGACTAAGAATATGTTCATGGTATATGGAGGACGAGAACTGAAATTGGAAGGCTATACCGACTCTAGCTTCCAAAGTGACGTGGATGACTCGAAGTCAACCTCTGGATTTGTGTTCATGCTCAATGGCGGTGCTGTCTCTTGGAAGAGTTCCAAGCAGGACACCACAGCGGATTCCACCACTGAGGCTGAATACATTGCAGCATCAGCTGCTTCTAAAGAAGCCATTTGGATGAGGAATTTCGTCCAAGAGTTGGACGTCATTCCTGAATTTGTTGGTCCAGTCCCGGTATACTGTGACAACACGGGTGCCGTTTCTCAAGCAAAGAAACCAAGGTCTCATCAAAGATCCAAACACGTACTGAGAAAATACCACATCATCCGGGAAATTGTGGAAAGAGGAGACATCACTGTCGAACGAGTGGCCTCTGCAGACAATATCGCTGATCCACTTACTAAGTCCTTGCCGGGACCATTGTTTGACAAACATCGTGAAGCAATGGGTCTACGTAGTATGACTAGTTGGCTATAGGGCAAGCGGGAGATTGAAAGAGTGGGTGCCCAGTGAGCCAACTTGTGGCTATGGGCTTTGATGGCTCTTTGTATAAACGATCTTTTGTTTAATATAATTTACACTTTTATTAATGGCAATGACTTTATCTTTCTTCATATTGTTATATTGTGATATACTATTGTTGTTTTGATAAAGACCTTGAATATACTATAGTGTATGTAAGATGTGGTAGAACATGGGGATGTCTATCATGAAACGCATCTTATAGTCACTGTATATTCTAAACTGTTCCTAGTCGATTGAGCCGTCCGATAATAAGGATAAGGATCGCTCGAGTTTGAGACTAGCATTTGCGATGCAGAGTACCACGTTTCATTGGTAGGGAACATGGAGATGTTCGAAGCATGCAAATGGATATTCATATGATGAATGATCGAACTACCCTATCCGGACTTTCCAAGTGGTTATCACTTATCGAGTGGATGAAGTCTGCGGTTTTGGTTGTACACCATTAGTCCTTACTACTTGAAACATCATGGAGACTCTATATGCTAGTACTGTGCTTTGACTCATTTACCGACTCTATTGGGGTCATCAGGTGTCGGGATTGGGTGCAGTTACGACACATATAGGAGTCGATGCATTGTTGTCAAGGATTCACCACATACTTGCGAGTGTAGATATCCTATGCGATCTGAGGAGATATTAGTGTGACGAATCTCTGGCCAGAGTACTTGATGTGATTTAAGAAATGGTTTCTTAGTAGCACATGCGATGTCACTAATTTGATCTTCAAGATGTATTGCATAGTTATCGAATCTTGAGCGACTCTCGATAAACCAATGGTTGTTGATTCGATCGGGATATATGGATGAAGAGACCGTACTGTACGCTAACCAAAATCTACTAGTTCTTGTAGACACTATCAGTGATACCTAGGGAATCATGGGGCGATGTTGCTAGGCGCTCTACCATGATTCGATGGGCAATTCGGAAATTGTTGTTCCGAGTCACAAGGAGTTGTGAGCCCACGGCTAGCTGTATCCCTGAACCATTGAGGGTCACACAGAGTAATGGATTTTTAATCCCCGTTGAGATAGTTAAATTTAAAGAGTTAAATTTAATGAACAAAGAAGTTGGACTTCTTAATAAAGAGTAAGGGAGTAGGATTTCCTAAAATGACATAGGGATGGACATTTTTGGAAACCACTGAATTCGGATTCAGGAAAATTTATCTTGACTTTAAAATGTGCAGAAATGGTTTCTGTGCACATTGGTGAAATCGGTTTATCAATCGGAGTCACGATGAATTTTGTATTAATTTCTGAACATGCGGGCTTTGCTTGTCGGGCCTCAACTTATGACTAATGGGCCGTAAGGTGTTAGTGGCCTGCATTATAAATAAGTTATTGCAGTACAGAAATTACACACAACTGGTCATAATTGGAGAGACAGTTTTCGAAAAACCCTAGCTCTCTCTCTCACACGACCGCCGCCCCTCCCTCACTCTGTCAGAGATTTTCCGGTCTGTAATTTTGAATTGCAGTCAGGATTAACGAATCAAATTCGTTATTCTCTTCGCAGAAAACTTCTGATAGATTTTCTAGTGCAATCTATCAGAGGTATTAAACCTCCATTCGTGGACCTGATTGAAGGAAAGATTATTCATCAGTTCCAGGGAGAGACAACAAGAGCAGAGAAATCTGTTGGAATCCAGAATCTCGATTCGAGATTAAAGGTAAAAATTATATAATTGTTATTTAATTTTTACACACACAAATAATTTAATCGTAAGGTTGATACCCACACTATGGAATTGTTCCATATTAAAATTTTTAAACTTCCGCTGCATCGGGTATCAATCGTGATTGATCTGAACGCCACGCGTTCTCCAACATGTTGATGTTCTAATAAGCACCTTTAGCTGATCTATGGTCTTTGCTCTTGACAACGCAACATAAAGTTGTACATGTGAGAAAACAGGTTCCTTTAAATAGACACCAACAAAATCTAGAGTTTGACCTTGTGCTTTATTAATAGTCATTGCGAAGCATAGTCGTATTGGAAATTGTTTTAGTTTGAATGGAATGGACGAGAAATTATCGTGAGGAGTTTTTAATGTGATACGGGAATAAATACAGCTTTTCCAGCATGTATACCAACTGATATTTCAGCATAGATGACATTTGTGTTGAAACCTTTACAAAGAAGCTGTGTTCCGTTGCAAAGTCCTTCAGTTGGATTGATATTTCGAATAAGTATGATTGGTGCATTTAGTTTCAAAGTTAGTTTATGTGGAGGAAGTCCTTGAAGAGTTAAAAAATGGAATAATTCTTCTTGATCCGGTACAATACAAGCACTTATGTTTTCATCGCAGCTATAATATGTGGTTTCTTCACCAGGGAATTTTGTAATTAATACATCATTAATTTCATTGACAAACTCGTTTCGTGTGGTCAGTATTGCTCGTTTAACAAATAAAGAAAAATCCAAATTGTCATAGTCAATATTTGGGAATACATTGTCTATTAATATATTTAAAGATGTTGCTTCATCTATAAATGGGATGTTTGCTTGAGGTGGAATTAAGATTTCATCTTTTTCGTTAGTTTCCTCAACTCCATCACCAACTCTTAATAAATAAGAAGAGAATTTAGGATCAAGTAAGGCTCGCATATTTTGCTTTAGCTTTATTTTCTCAAAATGTTTCCATAATGGAGACATAACAATTGATGAATCTATTATATCATCTTTGTTACTTTTAAGAATGACTGGTAATGTTTGACGAAAATCTCCACCAAAGACAATAATTTTACCACCAAAGATTGTTTTGGTATTCATTATGTCTCTTAACATTTCGTCAAATTTTTCAATAATACTACGTTTAGCCATTGTAGCCTCATCCCATATTATTAATCTTGATATCTTTATTAAATGAGCAATTGTGCTTTGTTTACTTATGTTACAAGGATTCGAATTATTTTCGTCCAAAAGAATTTAAATCGTGAGTGAGAAGTGCGTCCTCCTGGAAGCAAAGATGCTGCAACACCTAAAGTTGCTGTAGCAAGAGCGATGTGACCAGCTGAACGAATAGTGGCAAGAATTGCCTTGTATAAAAAGGTTTTTCCAGTACCACCAGGTCCGTCCATAAAGAATATTTGTGATAAATTATTGTTAACATAGTATAAAATTCGGTCGTAAGAATATTTTTGTTCTGCATTTAATTGTTTAATAGCTAGGAGATCTTCGTTGGGTATAGTTATGTCTTTTTCAGTTTGCAATTCTTTTGTCAAATTGTCATCAAAACTTGAAAGAACATTGGTTGTTGAAAAGAAATCTTCAAGTCTTTTTCCCATTGAGTAAAGATAGTAGGCAATGTTGTTTAGTACTTTATGTCGAATTACACAAGGATTAAGAGATTTATTTTGTTCAAAATCTTGTGATAAAAAATTTTCATACTTCAACCATAATTGTTCAGGATTTTTTGGGTTACAATACACGAGGACAGTAGCAAATAGTTGCCGTAAAGCAGTAGGCATTAGATAAGCAGCTGCCTCTTGGATACAGTTGTCAATTGTATTATTGTCTTCCATTAATCCCAATATTTGCGCTGCTTCTCTAAATGTAGCATAGGTTATTCCGTTGATTGTTTGTAAATCTTTGAATGAAGTAGGTTTCGGATGTGCATAAGTAATAATTTTAGATAAAACTTTTCGTCGTCTGTTGGATGACAACTAAAGATTCTGGATATAACTTCATCTCTTTTACGCGGTTCCCATTCTTTTATATCACGATGCCAAGTAAAGTATTCTGGAAACTCAACATATAAGCAAGCAAGTTTTTTAGCATAGTCGTTATGTTTATTCATATGAAAAAATTGTGTTAAAATTGTTTTTCTAATTGTTGGATTATTAGTAATCGTAGATAATGATTGGTTGGCAATAAAATTTACCATTTGTTGGTCCTCTAAAAGAATTGGTAAACATATTACTGATGGATGAATATGATGAAGATCAAAACCAAAAATTCGCCAAATTGCTTCAGGAGGCGAAATCCATCTTGCACTTTGGAAATTTTTTATTTCGTCAACCGTTGAGTCTTTTTCATCATTGGTTAATGTATAGAAAATCCTATCGTGTCCTTTGTATATATATTTTTATATATATTTTATGGCTTGAATAGTTGAACAAATTTCAACGTTGATGTGACAATTAAACTTAGCAAGAAGATAAGGATTATAGGGTACAACCCAGCGATTATCAAGTTTTGAACCTCTGATAATCAACACATGTTTATCATTTCGACGTCGATATATTTGATATGAATTTATGCCATACTTAGTATTTTCTGAGAAATCTTTAGGATAAATAAATTTGCACGAACCTTTTTTCATACAAGGACATGAGGGATTTAGGAAACCACAAGGCCATGTATCATATGCTTAACCACCAATGAAAATAAATATGGATTAGTTACTTGATCAGGTAATTCTGCACAAACGATTCTATCAAATGCTTCAGGGCAAAACATTTTTGATGATTGACTTAAAATAAGCAGGAAGTGAGAATGTGGTAATCCTCTCTTTTGAAATTCTATGACATAAGTGTAAGCTATTACGTGTCCAAAAATAGAATTTGTAAGTAATTCATTTTTCAAAATTTGAAGTTTTGCACGGAATATTCTAGCAATCAAATCAGGTATGTTTTGTACTTCGTCAGAAGGTAGACATAAAGCTTTTATTTCTGGCCAATTTGGGTTTGAAGTCATTGTGAGAAAAATAACAGGTTTTCCATAGCGTTGTACTAAAGTTATAGCATCCATATATCTTTTACGCATATCTCTAGGTCCTCCTATGAATGACGCAGGTAATATCGTACATTTTCCAATGTCAGAACCCATTTCAAGCCCTTGTGCCATACTGTCTAATAATCCACAGTATATTTCATTACGTAAACGTTGTTGCATGTCTTTAGTTCTGAAAAATTCCAATCTTGATGTTTCAATTTTAATGTACATATCAATTACATATTGTTGTAAAAGCCTACCAGTATGTAGTAAGAGAGATTTATCGTTTTTACGTATCTGTAATTTGTAGCAATAATATTCACGACAAGATACGGTTGACCTTTTGTTTTCTGTTTTTTTGGAGGAGTACGTAGTTGTGCAATTTTGAATATCGTAAATATTTTCACCATCACATGTTGGCCTAGGAGAAATTCTTTTTTGTCTTTCATTCAATCTTTTAATATTTCGATGCCACCCTGATTCTCCATTAGGAAAAATGAGAGGATATTGCATAGGATCATAACAAGCAAAATAATGTTTAATTATTTGAGTTTCGCTATTTTTTGGATATATTTGTATGTGTTGACTTGAGTTTCCGTGGCTTTCATCATTTTCTAACCAAATTCCAGCAACTTGGGATATGGTAGGTTTGTTAAAAACACGTTGATCAATAGAAGGGTCAGCTTCTAAAGCAATTTTATATGCATTTAAGTTCTAGATTGTACTTAAATTTCGGAAGAAATTTACGTATGGATTTGTGCTTAAAATATGAGTAAGTTTTTGTACAACAGTTTCTTTAAATTTAGAACTTATATACATGTGATTCAAGATCTCGTGTTCAGTATCGTAAAAATACAATTGCAAATTTTTAGGATTTTGATTATTTGATAGTATGAGCTGATCCATGAAGTGATAAACTTGGCCTTGCACACGGCATGTGTAAATCACATTATTTCTTGTAGCTAAAGATTTGTCACAATGTATACCAATTGATGTGAATGCAAACATATTATTGTAGCTTCGAATATAGGTAATGAATTCTTTACCATCTACATCATTACCAAGGTACATCTGAACTAAGTCAGTAGGCATTTCAGTGTTAAGAAGATTGACATATTCTTGCGCGCAACAAAATGTAGGTGGTTCCAACTTAATACGGTGTGCACCAAAAAATTGACAGTTTGGAACATTTGGCAGTAAATCTGGACTACTCACTTTGCATGTTAGTAGTTCTACATGAACATTTTCTGTGTGAATTGTATTTAAGATTAAAAGTTGTTTCTGTTCTCGTCGTCGATTGTTTTTTGCTACTCTACGATCTTCTAAGCTACTGTATTTTCGTTTCTGAGTTTTTGTTGACTTTATCGCGAACTTTTTCAGTATTAGATTACAAAAAATATGACAATATAAGGTAAATATTTTGGAACTTATCTTTTATAAGAGTAGAAATTTGAGCAATGTGTCTTGCTAAAACTAACTAATTTTTATATAGCTAAGTAAAATAAACAAAGACAAAAATTTCAGAATTTTACAAGATAAGAGTTGTTTCAACTAAATAACCCTACATATCACCATAATTGAAGGTAATGACTAAAGTGTAAGTAAACAAAATCTTTTTAAATTTTTTGCCCCAAAAAGTCGTTATTAAGTTTTTTGAAGCCAATATATTCTTCAAAAACAAAAATCTAAATATCTTTATTTCTAACTGTGACAGGAAATTTAGAGTATAGTATAGTGTGGTGAATCTGTTTGGTGGATTATTATTTTTTTAAAAAAAAATTGTAGGTAAAGATAGAGCAAGGAAATATCAATCTATTTATATTTGAATTTTACGTTGTTTAAAAGATTGGTAAAAGGACTCTCTAACACCTATTAAAGTTGGTAAGTTGGATAGTCTAGGTAAATAAGAAGCTAATAGAAGATGCAAATATATATACAAAGCATTTAGTAGGAGTTAAAGTTAAGCGAAGGACTGAACCTGTACGTTGGTCAAGTTGAACAACTTGCCATTTCTTGTGTTATTCAATTTCTGGTAGATTTTCTCCGTAGAATTTGAAAACCAAGTGTTGCTAGTAAAAAAAAAACATGAAAAATCATTAGAGTAAATGGTTAAAAAAGATCTGTAATTATGAACTGAGGGTTAATAAATCCACGATTTATTCAGCGTAGAAGCAAAACTGTGATATATAAAAATGTAGAAGTATCTAGAAAAAATGGTCTGCAAAAATTTACATCTTTCTTGGGTGGTTAAAATTTAAAATATGGGAAATAAACAACTGTAAGCATAATATATTAAAATAAATAAGAAATCAGAATGTAACACAGTTAATAATCAGATTTTAGACTTAAAAATACAAAAATATGCAGTGTAAGGATATTTTTAACAAAAGCAGCAACTCCGATCAAGAAAGAAAGAAAGCAAGCTTATGTGCATGTGCGAAAAAAGGAATAAGAGAAGGAATGTATAACAAGAGAAGAAACCATTGTAAAAATTCAGTTGTCATTATTTTCGATCTCAAATCTGCAATATTGATAGAGAAAGGAAAATAGAGAAAAATCTAACCTTACAAAGCTTAGTTATCCACAACAAGATGACAGTCGGCAAAGTTTTCAAGATCTGTAAACAGAAAAGGTACAACACACCGAAAAAATAGGTGGAAGCAAAGTGAAAGAAACACAAAAAACAATTGTCATTTCGAGAATCAAACGGACATATGACTGATGGTATGTAATGGGTAAACCAAGTCATTTATAAATGATATGTACAATTAAAATACACTTGATATTTGATATAAATTATTTAAAAGTAAGAACTAATAACATATTCACATGTGTTGGTATATCTACATGCACAGAACAAAAGTGAAGAAAGTAAATGGAAGTATTGTCTTGTTCACATAAAAACGTCAGTAAAAAAAACAGGGGAAAAAAAAGAAATCAACTATTTAAATGAGAATACTACACAGTTAGCAATCAAATTTTGAGTCCAAGAATACAAAACTAAACACATTTTTTCATAAAAAAACAATAAGAAACTACAGACACCCGATTTGTAAAGACAAAGAACGTCTAAACAACATAAGAGTAGAAATAGAGAGAAGGAAACACATAAGAAATTCTGACAACCAAGAAATAAGAGAGAAACGGGAAAAATGAAGACACAAAGAAATACGTTAACACAAGGAGAAAGGGAGAAAAAGGAAAAGGATGAAAACCAATCAGTTTGAAGAAAGATGGTACAACAGTTAACACATAACATGTGAAACATGTCCGTAAAACACTATGTTCGCAATGTTTTAGCTATTTTGGATAGTTAAAATTCAGATCTGGGAAAGACAAGGTACATGTAAACATACGATGACGTAAACCGAGAGATTTGACGTGGTAAAGTCCACGAGCGAGCAGATCGGCGTCGTAACATAAACAAGAAAGAGGTAGATATCAGTGCACAAAAGAGAACACAAATAAATTCGAGCATAAACGGAGAATAACTTTAAAAAAAAAAAAAAGGAAAACGACAACCTAATGGTTTGGAGTGTCAAAACCCAGTAATAAGCAGATCGTGAAGAACACAAGGAGAAGCGGAGAAGACGGTCAATGACGACAACAAAGTGCTGTGAAGCCCGGTCAAGGCAGAGATCTGAGCAGTGTGGAGATCGAAAATTTAGACGTGTATGAGCAAAGAAGAGAAGCGAAAGGAGAAGAAGATATTTAATGCCTACAGTCGGTTGTCGCTCTATATCCCAAGCAATAAGAATTAGCCATTTTTTTCTGTGAAGCGGTGGATAAGGTAGATCACATGCACATGTATTTTTTAGTAGAAGAGAGGTAAACACGTGTATAAAAGGATAACAGGCAACCGGAGGAAACTGGCCCTTTTTAAAATTAGTAGCCTTTCAAGTATGTAGATAGATATATATATACTAGGAATAGGGCACCTCACGAAGTGAGGTGGTTACCCAGATTTGTCCTAAATCATTAAAAAAAAATTTAAAAAAAACATAAAAATGCATTCATATTTGTGTTGTGATTTTAAAATGTCATGTTATAAAGCATTACATTGATTCTCCAAAATTAAAGTATTAATCATAACTAATCTGTTTTAGCATAAATGTTAAACTATCATTTACCTAAAATATATTATATGCAATAGCTTTACTGCTTGCCAAAAAAGCACTTTTTAAAGTGCTTTTCAGTTAACAAGGTGTTTGGTTGACCAAAAAAGTGCTTAAATAAGCACTTTTTTAAGTCAAAATTAGAGTTTTTTTAAAAGCAAAAAATTGTAGCTTTTAAAAGCACTTATTTTAAAAAATCACTACAAAATCCAAACGGGCTCTAAACTTTTGAATGTTTGGCAAATCTATGGTGAAAAAAGTGTTGTTTAATCACACAACGTTTGGCCTTACATTTCGTACATAGTAACGGCTCCAAATCGGACAGTGACTTGCGAAGAATTGAGACAGTCCTCAAAATTATAATAATCTTTACATTTCCCACCAAAGATATAATCACCCAAAAAAGGAGTTATTTGCACCAAACACCCCTGTGAAATATTTAAAATGCACACTTCTCCCCTGTGAAATTTTAATAGGCATTTTCAACCCTAACCTTTTAAAAAATTAGCACACTCGCCCCTTTAGATGAGTGATTGTTGCGCACGCACCCCTCATGCGACTGGACAAAGATTTTGATATTTTTTTTGCACCAAATACCCCTATGAAATATTAAAAATGCATATTTGACCCCTGTGAAAATAATTTTTAAATCTATTCAACCCATAATACACATTTTTTATTAAAATATAATTATAAAATATTTAGCAAACACTTTTGGTTTTATTAATTTTATTTTTATTTTAAAATTTATTATGATTATATAATTATTTTTTAAAAAATATTATTGTTTTATCTTGTTATCATTATTTTATTAAATTTTTTTCTTGTTTCCAACTTTTTCATTAAACATGCATTCATAAACAATTATTTAAATAATTTCAAATACCAAAATATTGAATTAAACCGATAAGTTCAAACATGTTACTTTTTCGATTTAGAACTATATATTATTGAACCAAAATTTAAAATTTTTCAAGAATATGCATTGCATAATTTATAATAAATAATAAAAAAAATAACATGTTTATATAATTATAAATCGAAAAAATAACATTCATGAACTTATCATTTGACTCAATATTTTGATATTTTTAAATATTTAAATCTTTATTTATGAATCGTGTTTAATTAAAAAGTTAAAGTGTTTTGATAAAATAATTATAATGAAATAAAATAATATTTTTTTAAAAATAAATTAATTATAAATTATAAAATAAAAAATAAAAATAAATAAAATTAAAAATGTTTGAAAAATATTTTATAATTAGATTTTAATAAATATTGTGTATTATTATTTAATACAAATTTTACAATTCATTTTAAAAAATTTTATATTTTGATTCAAAAATATATAATACTAAATTGAAAAATAATATACATAAAATTATCATTTTAATTTAATATTTTGATACTTTTAAATATTTAAATCTCTTTTATGAATATATTTTTAATTGAAAAGTTGAAAACAAAAAAAAAGTTTAATAAAATATTGATAACAAGATAAAATAATAATATTTTTTAAAAAATAATTATATAATCATAATAAATTTAAAAATTAATTAATAAAACAATTTGATAAATATTTTATAATTAGATTTTAATAAAAAAAATATGTACTATTGATTGAATAAATTTAAAAATTATTTTCACAGGGATCAAATATGCATTTTTAATATTTCACACAGGGATATTTGAAGCAAAAAAAATATCAAAATCTTTGCCCAATCGCATGAAAAAATTATTTTCACATGGATCAAATATGCATTTTTAATATTTCACAGGGATATTTGGAGCAAAAAAAATATTAAAATCTTTGCCCAATCGCATGAGGAACGCGTGCACAACAATCACATATAAAGCGAGTGTCCTAATTTTTTAAAAAATCAAGGTTGAAAAAGCTTATTAAAATTTCACAGGAAAAAAATGTGCATTTTCAATATTTTACAGGGATGTTTGGTGCAAATAACTCCCCAAAAAAGTGACTTGGCCTTTTTGGTATTTCGTACACCATTGCAACAATATTTGTCTAGCATAATCTTAGTATTTCAATCTGTAATACCGTGAACAAAAAAAATTCACGGTTCCAAGAAAATGGCCGAAAAAGGAACAAAAACATTGTAAAGCAATTGATGGCTAGAGACTAGGTACCAAGGATAAACCAAACTCTTGTTATCATCAATATGGGTGTGCATAATCAAGAAGTAGAAGGGGACAACATAGTATCTGAATTCTATCAAAGGTGTAGGGATGAGTGTTCCAGCACAAGCAAAAATATACACCAATACCCAGATTTTCTTCTGACCTTTTGCTGCCAAAAAACGAACAAGAAAAATTAATCACAAGATTTACATAGTCAATAGCCATAAAGAGGAATAGCAGATGGAGTTTTACACAAACCCAAATTAGTAACAATCGAAAACATTGAGTGCACGTAAAGGGGCCATAAGGTATTTTGTTGACCAACGGTAGTTGATGACTTCTCGCCAGAGATAAAAGGGAACCATAGTAAACTTTCTTTTCTGCACATTATCCTGAACCATGCGAATTACAACGAGCTATCATGTTTAACCACATTTAAATAAAGCACACGATAGTGGCAATTTCAGGCCATTGATTCAAGCAAAAAAGTAATATAAACTAAGAAGAAAGACATCAAAAATTCAGAATCTTTTTCTCACCAGTAGAAGAAGGGCTGACCACCATTACTTTTACACCACTCTTCATAGTAAATGTGTAAGCTGTGACCATATCGATGCCTAGGATCAATCTATGCAGAAATACAAAAAATAAAAAATGAAACAGGTTCGTAAAAAAGAATACCATTATCCAAAAACGGCCAAGCAAAAATCTCAGGAACCACGGATAAAATATTCCATAACGGTGGGGAGAGGCGCAGGACGCGTGCAATTCTTTGGACCTGCAATCGGGCGAAAACTGACCCATTCTTCACTATTTGCGCTTTAGCGTAAAATTTTCCAAGACAAAGGAACGTAACAAACCTGCCCAAAATGGAGAGAGACCACACAACAAAATATAAAGAATCACGCCATCACTCCAAACATCAACTTCAAGCCCGTAATTTCTCTTCAAAACCTCTGAGGCCATATGATATGAAATTCCCACAATTTCAGAGAATCTTTCACCTGGATTTAGAACAATTTAGTTTTTTTAAATAGATTCATCATAAATACACACTACCCCTGAGAACGAAGTGCTTTCTAGTCCAACAAAGCAGATATTTAAGATTCTTTCAAGAAAAAATTGGTACAAGAAATACCTATCGCAAATAATTTATAAACCTCAAACCAGTATGGCTATAGTTTTGTCTAAAACGTCCATATTATTTTCAGCAATATTTAAACCAGTTTAAGAGAGTTATATATAAAAAATCCTGACGAATGCTCTGATTAAGTATGATTCAATGAAAAAAACCACGCTACGATAGTATCAGAACAAAAAAATTAAGCAACAAAAACAAAGACCAGAGATGAGAACTAATGAATTAGAGTAGAAATTGTTACTTTTTGAACTCCGAAAAGGTAAGGAAAAGAAATGTTAATCAAGAAAACATAAACTTTAGTCCATCAATCGTACTCTGATATTTTCTGTGTCTCTTCTATCAGGGGCCCAAGCATTAAAGCCCGAATTACCCGTCACAATGCTCCGCAGTCTTTCTTCTTCTGATTATTCAACAATCCTACAACGATAATAAGACTAAATTTAGTCAAAATATATGACTAATATTTCATATAAACAAACATACAGGACCACAATGATTTTCGTAGTTTTATTTATACTTTTAAAATCGAAGGAAAAAAAATCATGTACGTGGCACATACATGTATAAATACTTTTGATTATTTATTCCAAATCATTTTTAACCAAATACATAGTCCTAGAAACATAAATACAAAATCATGTACATTGTTCTACAATGAAGACTATAAAGTTTATTTATAGCAGTTTTCAAAACACACTTATTATATCTCCGAGTGAAAATTTGGAAAAGGTTCCTTTTTTTGAAGGTAATCTTATCAGAGATAATCATTTAATTATAATCTTTGGAAAATACCTTGATGTGGTGATAAATAAATGAGAATTCTTGAGGTAGCGATGCTCACAACAATTACAGGGTCAAAAAAATCCAACCAGCTTCGCATGCCAAAAAAATACATTTGATCCATACTTTTAAGCAAGCAAAAAAAACATATAATTAATTCTGGGGATGGGGAAGCTCAGTGGTGCATAGAAAAGAAACACAGCGAAAGCATTCCCTGCAAACATGACAAGAAAAAATATAATTTTTTTTAAAAAAAATTTACACCCAAGAAAAGATTCTTCAAAAAATATATGTGAGGAAAAACCCACCAAATATTCCAACCATGAAATACAGAGAATTCTTCATATCTTTCTCGTGTTCTTGAAACACAAAACTCAACAAAAAACTCTCTCTCTCTCTCTCTCTCTCTAGAAACTCTGATCAAAATAACACCCCAAAAAACTACTGGAGAACGAAAAGAAATATATTAGACTTGGCATAGATATGTAACAGATTGAGATGATTTTATTTACTCGTTACAAAGTTCGAGATATGCAAAGTATAAAGAGTCCATTACATCATGCAATTATAGTCATAGGTAGTGTTAAAAAAACATATGTTTCTCTCCTAACCCTCGGGAAATTGAATCATTAAAAACACAGAACAATGGTTTGGCTAAACTGATTCGAAATGTCGATTTAGACTTCCTTAACATCATTGTTTAGAGGGCAGGTGTGGGTTTTATACTGCATAGTTGATTGTATATGCTAACGACAAAAGATGGTAAAACATCACAAATTAATATTGTGAACGCACTCACTAAAGAACACGTTCTTGCAGCCTAATCAGTGATACGCATTTAAGACTCACTCACCTCTAAGGGATAAACGGAGGAGGACCCATAAACACAATGATAAAATCATAAATACAGTAGGTAATATAAAGTTCACAAAAAAATAGACAGATGGAAAAACTTTGCAAAGAAAGCTGCAGCCGTCATCAAATATGGTACACATAAATAGCGGGCCGTAAAAAAATTGCTATATACCTGACAACTCAAAATATACTCGTTATCCTTTTCCTGATTCATGCCACTCCAATTCTTCAACATGGAACAAATGGCCGCTGATACATTAAATAATATATTGATTTCCTAACAGTAGAAATGAAACTCACAAAAATAATATAAATGTATTTCTATACCTGCACAAAACACAAATCTAAGATCTTTCTCGGCTCCAGTATGAATGGGCATATAACTGGCACACATGAGGGGTGGTACCTCAGTTCATCGAGTCAAATATTAAACACACAGCAAAATTATAGACTGACAACCATTCAGGCAACACTAAGAAACTTACAAGGCGAGAAATCAAGAGAATAACATTTACTCAAACATTTTTAGCTTTATCATAGAATTAAAAAAAGTGAAAGACCAGATACATGGGAAAATGCTTATATCCAGTCATGCTTTCTTCTCACTATGATTCATAGAAAAATGATTTAATCGCTTCACGACATGCTTGAGGAAACCCAGTAAGTCGGTATTTTCAACACCAACTGGCTTTATCACCCCTACACTTGTTGTAGAATACAAAACATAGGTAATTTCGGACTCACATTCTTCCTATACAGGTGCACACATAGTTTGTGAATACTGAATAAAATACTAATGCAACCAACCTTTTGCTTAAAGTTAGATGCAATGGATTAATTACGTATTTGAAATAGTAAAAAATATATATAAAACAAAATGCCCACTGCTGAAAAATTCATGAACCATATATGCAAGCAACCTTGAACGTACAAACCAGGACAGAATATGTGGTGCAAGATATTATCATTAGGCTGATCTACCATATGTACATTTTGGATTTCAAAAACTTTTGGAAAAAGCAGAAGTAGAGAGATACTGGTTTAAAAAACCCAAAGAAAGTTGAGATAAAAAACACTACCAAACAAAAACAAAAACACAAAGAGAGAGAGAGACAGAATTTAAGAAAGAGTAAACATGAATAATAGTACCATTCATCAGGTTGTTGAATGTTTTTCATTAATTTCAATAAAGACTCAAGAGTCAATAACAAATCATAACCAACAATCTTCAATGTGGCGAGCGCACAGTATGTGCTTGCCAGGTGACCGCCATTCAGAATTTCCGACTGAAAAGTGGAATTCAAGCATGCACGAGAACAGCTAAAACGTAAAAACTGCAAAAAACCAAAACTAACATGGAAATTTTAGGCATTTCTGTTTCAATCAGGATCCAAATAATTGCTCTGATGGCCTATTACTATTTGATTGAAACTGAGAGCTTCTGGAACCATGAAACCTGTACAATTGTCCAGTGATCGTACATATTTCCATGTAAGCATAACTCACCTTCTGAACTAAAACGTGAATCCTATAACAGAGGAAGAAAAAACGATGGCCTTACCCTTTTCCAAATTGCCCGCATTCTTTGGACGAGCTTGTAGAGACAAAACCCAATCTATACTCACTTATTTATCAACCTAAGACAAAAAAAACAAATCATAGAAAATTCATTTCAGAAATAGCTATTTTAACTCATAAAACTGACCAAGACTAACAAAAATTCTAAATTTAAAAGTCTACAGTATCAAGTTAAGCTCATAATGGCCTACGCTTTCAGCCTGTCTAACATTGAGGAGTTTTCCTTACAATATTTAAAAAAACACAGAAATTATTGGGGCCCCAATTATTTCAAAGTGACATCAGAATGATGAAATAGAGTCAGAGAACGTTCGAATCACATGAAAAAAGCGGGGAAGGTAATCGAAATCGAGGGAAGAGGCATACTCGATCGATGGCGCGGAGAATAAGTAGACCAGCAACAACAAAGTATGCGAGAGTGAGGCGATTGATGTCTTGATCTTGGTTCAAAATCAAAACCGGGAGGAAGGTAGAGAACCAGACGAGTTGAAGCAGGAGAAATTAGCAGGGAGCAGATCGATAGATTGAGGAATTATGCGCAAATGTCGTAGTGAAGAAGCAGGGAAGAGAGTTGATGGACTACAGCCGGTTGTCAACTTAAACCTCAACCAATAATTGTTAGCCATCTCTTTTTAAGCGGTGGAGAGAAGAGAACACAAAGACGCGTGTATTTGTGGTGACTGGCAATCGGGTTAAGCAGTGGAGAAAAAATGTAGTTTTGGTGACTGGCATCCATTGAAGCGGTGGAGGGCAAAGAATTAAGACGCGTGTAATTGGGGTAACAGGCAACCGGGAGTAAACTGGTCATTTTAACAATTAGCAGGCTTTCATATATGTAAATATATATATACTAGGTTATGAACAACTCAAATGTTGAGGTGTTTACCCAGATTTGTGGATTAATAAATGACTATCTATCTACTATTTTGTTATGAGAATGTATATGCATGCAATGTGTACAATCAAAAATGGTTATTACAGATTTTATCGAATTGACGATAAATTCATCCATGAGATATGTAGAAAATATGAGAATATGAAGAGACCAAATACATAACACTAAAAAACACGCAAGTGTTCTAACGCATAGAATTTTGAAGTAAACAAGAGAAAAAACACGAGATAAATAAACTTGATACATACATCAATTTTTCCAGTGTAAGCAAATCAAGCACAAATCTAAGAACATAGATTATAGACGAAACAAAATGTAGATCTAAGAACATCGGTGACATTGTACAGGATGTGGAAGCAAAAGCGAAAAACGAAAGAAAAACCCCAAAGAAAATCTAATTACATCTCTTTTAGCCACCATCAAGTAATTCACACCAGTTTTTTTGTCTGCTGGACATAATCATTTACACGAGTTCTTTCCTCCTCGATATGCCTCAACTTCAGCAAATTGTGAATGCACAAGTATCTGCATAATTTTATTAAAATAAGTAAATGTAATATCTACAAGTTTGTGATCTTTCTGTATAGTAAGAAAAAAGTGTTCGTGCAAGCAATTACATGTACTGTTGATAAGGAGATGAAATTTTGTTTATGATGAAAACATGATATAAATAATGATAAGGAGATGAAATTTTGTTTATGATGAAAAATGAAATTCATTGAAGTAAATTTGATTTGAAGAAGTCTCATGTAACTGCCAATATAGCGATCATAATTTAAAATTTTGAATAGAATTTGGTATTCTTGTATTTAATTTATACTGCTATTCTTAATTTAAAAATCTAGATCTGAGATGACGACAACGAACCTGCAAGAAGCTCTAAAATCCCAACCAGATTGAACCCGATGGATCAGAAGATGAAACAACAACAGAGAAAGAAGGCAAAAGAGGCAAAAAGTTGGAAAAGAAAAGGAGAAGACGCATTTATTTGACCAAAAAGAAAAAGGAGCACAAAAGGATCACCACCGAATCCCTTGTATTTTCCGTAACTTGCAACCGAATAAAACCTGACCATCATAAAATTATTCCCCCTTTATTATAGTAATATATATATATATATATAGAGTTTTTTTATGGTGCTCAACATTATATGCTCACTTCATGCTCACCATGTAAAAGTCAACTCATCTATTGTACCGATCAACTCATCTATTATGCATGATGGACATGAAGTGAGCATATAGTGTTGTATAAGATTCTTGTGCGACAGTCTCACACACATATATTTGTAAGCAAGGACGGATCAAAAATTATTTAGAGAGAGAACATAGAGCCAGAGATCACAAGCATCAAGTAGGAGTGCATTTAAAAATTTTTGTTATGAATGATTATATATATATATATATATATATATATATATATATATATATGACAAATATAAAACATAATAATGAAATATAAACAATTTATTTTTTAAATTTCATATTTAAGTTATAATATTTCATACCATTTAAAATTTTCTGAAACCAATTAATAATTACATTCAACAAACTATGAGATATATCACTTTCAATATACGTAACGAAATTATCATTCAAATTAATGCACCGAGCATAACATTAAAAAAATTTTGGTTTCCAAATCGCGAAAGCATGCATCCTTTAATATCCACTGTTCTCAACAATAATCTAGTGAGATGATTTTTAAGATCAACTTACGATACGATTTTACTAATTTTTCCAACTTAAATGCATCAAAAACACTTACATTTTGTAACCCAATAGTATGAACTATGAATGACTAATCGACTCAGTTTAAAAAATATATATATTGTTTTTTATACAAAAAAAATCATTTTTTCGTTTTATATATAAATTAGAACGACACGTTTTCCGGATGTAAATCAATAAAACCATATTATTAATAAACTATGTTGATAATTATATACCAAGAAATCATTTTTAGCACACTTTTTATTCATTGTATACACATAAATTATGGAACCTTTCGTATTTACATTTGCGTAAATTATGCAGAACATATATAAATCCCGACAAGTGTTTCGATGATATATAGCCATGAAATGATTCACGTGCATAAGAAAAAAATCATCTCCACCTTAAAAGTCGTTATTGACAAAAATTAAAAAAACAAAACAAAACAAAACAAAACAAAAAACAAAAACAAAAACAAAAACATTTCATAATTGAAAAACGCAATTCGATCAAAAACAGATTTGTGAATTATGCTAAACGAAATTAAGGGTGTCAGAAGACTCAGAACCAACACAATCCATTGACTCGACACGATTTAACCCGAAAATTATCAGGTTCGGATTTAGGATTTTTGGGTTCGAGTTGAAATCGGGTTAACACGAAAACTAACCCGAATAAATTAATCAGGTTTGGGTTGAGTTCGGGTCAACTCGGGTCGAACTTCTTTTATTATTTTTTTGTATATTAAATAAAGAAATATTTGCTACATTTCCCACCTTTGTCAGCATGCTGAGGAGGTGGAATTGTCCGAGACATTCCTGGATGAAAATAAAAATATAATTAGGAGTCAATAAATTTCAAGTAAAGTATATGTTCTATCATTAAATTAAAGGTATGTTAGTAAAACTGATGCAGAAATAGGTTGAATTCTATGTATATTAAAGCGTGGAAATTCAATCTTTGGTTGGCAAGGTGAATTAACGCACAATAGCCTAATAAATAGTAATACGGGAAAGTACACACTAATATTGAGCTCAGAACTTACATTTCTAAGTCACCTTCGTGAGCCAGTTGAACAAGATCGCTAGGGATCGTCCCCGGTTAACTTGTTAATATTCAATTAATAGCCTACAATATCAATATAAGCAATCAAGATTCATCCAACAAAATTATAAGGGGTACTATCAGATGCTGAATCAAGATGGTTTATTAAATTAATGAGACGATATCAATCAAACAGAGCTTTCCTTGTGACTTAAGGAGGAATGAGAAGGAATGAAATTTCTCTTAATACATGATTATTGATGCCTTAAGCCAAGGAACTTCAAGGTCTCGTTATTTTTCACATTCCGGTGCTTGGCCCATTGCTTAAACCATGAGTTGAATTCAAAGGTATAGAAATAAACATTGCCATGCACCATTCAAAGTGATCTTCACAGCAAATTGAATTTTGAATTATCAAAAGTTCAGATTCTTTCCTGAAATGTCTACCGTTCCTGCGAAAGAAGAAATTAAATCTTAAAACCCGAACAAAACTGGATACCGAGTTGGTAATAAGCCTTACCATGTTGCGGTGTAGACATCATAAAAGTTATCACACCCCTTGTTAAAACAGAATTAACAAACTAAAATATCTCTGATGTCAGTCACCCTGCATGTTGTTTTACAGCATTTGACTGACCTATTTCACATAAAATGCTCGTCATTCAAGTACTCAAAAAGTCAAAAAGAAATTAAGTGGAATAAATTCAATTGTTTTGGAAGTGAATTTAGCAAGATGGACCAAAAGCATCACACGAAACGAAAAACAACCTTTCTAAATTATTTTTTCTCAAAAAATAGCATGGGTGGCTGAACAATTCAACTAATTGAGATGCATACAAATCGCAAGGAAACAAAAAAATTCAGTAGGCTTGCAAGTAAGACAGACGACCATCAGAGAAAACTCAGAAATGAATATTTGACAATTGAAGCACGTACCGGAAGGACAACCATCAAGGACAACTCTACGGTTATATTTTAACTATCTTATTTCACCTTGAAATCATTAGACCAACACATACTTGCATAATATGGCTTCTACCGTAAAAATATATATTCAAACAAACAAAACCAAATATACATCATTATTGCACCATATTAGGATCTTCATACAAGTAAAAACAAAAGTAATTGTTTGCAAATATAACATACAAATCATAACAAACAAAGCAGAGGACATGAAAAGGAAATTTAAAGAATTAAGAAGAGTTGACGACCACACACTCCCTGCAAGCACAAACCATCCTTTGCACCAAGTAATCGCAAACACAAGATAATATTTTGATTTCTTCATGAGAAAATCCTCGCTGAGAAAGCTTGTAAAATAATCTTACCAAACGCTTAAGTTTATATGAGTAGTATTGTTTGTGGGATGGAAGGTCCCTAATACGTTCACTCTAGTGGCCTGCACTGTAGATGTTCATGCGATCAGCTATTGTACACCTTCAAAGTGTGACAAGATAAAATGAAAATGAGAAAAAATGATGGAGTCATTCAATCAATCCATTCCCATTCCCGAGAGCAAGCTGATCCAAAGAAAAATATGCAGAAATTGTAAATTTATGGGGCCGAAGGGAATTATAACATTTCATGATCCATCTCACCAATAACTATAACTAAAGGAAGAGGAAAAGATGATTCGAAATAAAAGTGGGCACACAATCATACTGAAATTAGAATTCAAAGCACAATCTGACAATCAGTCACAGGTGAAAATATTTAACGAGACAAATATAGCTCCAAAAATGAGATTTCAGAATTACATGAGAGAGAAGAAGCAAACAAAAACCGGGAAAGCAAATCGACAGAAAACTGAAAGCAGGGGGATTAATGTCTCCATGAGCAACAATTCTATCATCCTACATCAATCAATAAAGATGGGTACTACAAAATTTATTAATTCACGAAGAATTTCTTTCCTTCTACAATGAACCAAAAGCATTGAACGAATGGCATGCGAACAGCAGCAAAAAGGAAAAAGCAAGTACTAAAATCAGTTGAGGCTATAATAATTAGACAAGATGCCACCACTAATGCGGTTTGTATTTTCTAAATTATCTTTCACACTTTGAAAAAAAAGTTTTAGTAACAGTCAGCTGAACAAATGACAACCACCAAAATAAATTGCAAAACCAATCTGATGTACTATTTTGAATCGCAAAGGAAATTTAAACAATAGTATTCTATTACCTGTCAGGCTGTCCCAAAAGTTTTTGTCAAAGAATAGGCATGCAGCTAGAGTTGCTGATCTACGACATGAGTTGCACTTTGCAGCCACGAAGTTTTTCCCAATTTGGCTGCATCTGCAGAGACAGAAAGATCAGAATGAGATAACCTCATGCCTGATTTTTGTCATTTCACCACTCATATAAATCCCATATGCCTGATCAGAGAATACTTTTTCTCATTTTTAAATATTACATGTTTAAATAAACCTGAAACTAGTTCCGTGAAACCAAAATATATAAGGTAAAACATTGAAATAAAAGGAAAAGGGAAAAAGGTCAAAAGAATTTTTTCGAATGACTCCTTAAACTTATCTAAAAATAATTAAAAGAGCACATAAATAAACCAATTCACTTGAAAGAAGCTACGAGAACAATCTCTTGAAGGAAGACAGACCGCATGTGGGTCCTGCTAAGAAAGCCTCAATTACACAACTAAACGCATAGACTAGATTATCTGGCCAATACAAAAGAAAAACATTGAAAAAGATCATAAATCCGATGCTGATATAGCATAAAAAATTGCCCTGATCTGGCAACTGACAACTAGCTACAGCTTATATGCAACAAAAACAGGTTTCCAATTGTATGTCCTGGCATTAGCAATCACAAGTCAACTACATGCGTAAAAGGAGGGGATACATTTCTCATGATGGCTACGATCACAAAATAACATAACAACTTCAGCAGCAAAAGCGCATTAAATCTACAAACACCACGATTTATACACTATTTAGGACACCTAAATGAATGTAACAAAACCAAAAATTTTCAAAGAGAAGATTGAACAAACAAAATCATACTTTCATATCCCACCACATTGAAAGAGGAAATTGGATTTTCCTGAAACAAAATTAGTGACTAGAATGTAATTAACATATAAACAGATTAATCACTTCAACAGAAAATAAAAGTAGCTTATTCCTATGTATCAGTTGTCCTTTGGACTATTCAAATCAAATTTTTGTGGAATACACACAACAATATGCACATCCCCAGCTTGTCAAAATTAAATGTCACCTCCAGTACTCGGGAGAATAGCATTTGCGGACTTCATAAAAATCCAAAAATGCACAAAACCCTTATCTAATATAAATAGGCATTTAAGACCAAATGTTTTTAGCATGTGTAAGGGGTTTTATATCTAATCCACAATCCATCATTGAATTTATGTAGGAGGTTTTATACTTTTTTGTGTTTTTACGGATTACTGATGCAATTGGTGCTAAATCTAATGGTTTAGTTAGGGTTAGTTAACAATTAGCCGTCCCTGAAATGTATTTTTGCATACCGAGCAAGATTTATCTAATTCCAAACTACACTTGCCAATAGTGAAATAATGCTTTAAAAAGGAATATTTTTTTTGTTTGTGGCTAGGTAACTGTACGAATATAAATTTAATCCAAGCAGCCGAACCCAAAATAACTTTGTTAAAATAATGAACGAGCCTGACGTAGATTAAAAATTAAGATTTCTGGTTTAAATCGAAAAAAACAAAAGAAGAAAGAAAACAATAACGGGAAAGCCAATCTGAATCGAATCAGGTATTACAAAATTTATGCGATAAATGCATCAGAGCCAGACCACCTGATGAAGGAGCGATAAATGCATCAGAGCCAAACCACCTGATGAAGGAGCGTGGCGGAGCCGCGGAGATGGAAAAACTGCAGGCCGCCATCTCTCCACTCTTTTCGGCGGCTGCCGATCATTCCATTTTCTGTGAATCGTGAAAGTGCGTATTAATTTAAATTTTAATAAATATATATACACATAATGACTGTCCCCACCATTAAAAAAAATAACAATACATAATATATAAATAAATAACAACAAACATTTTTTAAAAAAAAACACAACACTCAAGAAAAAAGATAACGTTCATAAAATATATATATATATATATATATATATATAAATAAACACAATTAGATGGTGGATCTGCGTATCAAGAAAATATAAACGCTCTAATGCCCGTCCGCTCCATTAAAAAAATAAATAAAATAATCCCAACGGTAACTAATATTTAATATAAATAGAAAAATAAAACCCAAAATCAAGCTATTTGTAATTCAATTTCTTTTTCTTTGCGCCAAGAAAATGGCTGCTTCAGAGGATGATGGAACTTCGCGAAGTCTTGGGCTGAGCATTCGAAATTTGGTGATGTCGACACACGATCCATGTCAAGGGGCTCAGAGGCTCTTGAATCTCAACCTGCAAGAGAACAAGGTGATAAGAAGCGTAAAGCTTGAATATTGTGTGTATATACAATTTTTATTTATTGGCCTTTTTTTTGTTTTTCTTGCAGGATCTTCTTTCATTTACGGTGGTGTTCCATTGCTGTACACAACCCTTGTATCAAATTTACTATGCTCTTCTGGTGAAAGAGATATGCAAGAAGGATGAAACTTACTTAGAAATTTTCAAAGATTCTATCAAGAAACACTACCGTGACATCAACAAGTGGAAAAAATCTAATATAGTCAATTTCGGGATGTTGTTTGGTGATTTGATGTGCATGAATGTGCTGGGACGTTGGGAGATGTTATCACTTATAGGGCAAGACAAAGGTTCCAGTGTGTTTATCAAGACATTAAAAGAGGTATCTTTTTCAATCTAATTTTTTTAGTTTTTTGGCATTGTGTCCGAAAAGTTGGGTATTTTAATAAGACGGGCTTGCACTCGGAGGTCTTCCAAGGAAACAGAGGATGATGTGAATGGATTGGAGTAGATAATTCATCCCGGGATCATGACATATATGGCTATTCTGGATTAAACAAAGAAGGGGATAATAATCTGGTGATTGAAGAGTTTACTACACCCACTATCATGAATAGCAAAGCATTGGGTAAACAGGCAGTTCAGTTCTTGGATGATGCAAGCTCTCGAGTAAAAGAAACACTGTTAATTGTCGGAGATGATGGGGAGTAGGAGTGAGGGTGTGAGAGTGACACTTAAAAACAGTGGGTCTATAACATGGAAACGGAGAAATCGAGAAGGTGATCAGATATATGGAAGTTATTAACACTAAACTGCGTCTGCGGACACAGTTGATGGTCGATCATATGGGAGTAAATTTGGGACGCCGACTACTACTTATTCATGGCGGGGTTGCTTATAACCAATATATATTTTTCTTTTTTTCCTTTCCCTCTTTCTTTTTCTGTTTTCGCTTATTTTATTTGAATTTAGATTCTTTTTATTTTTCATTCTCGTATTTTTTTAGTTTATTTATTATTAACACTTTCTTTTCTTTTTTTTTTTCTTTTTTTTTCAGAAACTCTACATGGAATTTGGCCTTCAAACTGTTCGTGAAAAGCTCCGTGAGATCGGAATTGAGGTGGAGGACTACTGATTGAGCAAAAGCTGAGCGAGAAGCAAACGATTATTTTGAATAAAACCAAATGATAGCTAAAATCTTTTTAGTTTCATTGCTATATAAAATATGATATCATAAATAATTTTGATATAGTGACAAAATATACGTCACATATTAAGATCTATATGGAATTCATTTTTTGGACTAGTTTCATAAGACATTTATATTGAATAAAACGTATTATGGTTTAAAAAATCGTTTTAGTCTCATTATTATATACAAATAATTTTGTTAAAATCTTGATTGAATTAGCTTGTATATATCTCCGATATGGTGAAACTCTAGTTAAATCTTTATATTTAATTTTAGAAATATGCATGTTGTGATATTTTTTTATGGTAGATTTTTTTCTTAGTAATGGATTAGTATATAAAATCATAGGATATGGGATTTTTTTTATTAAAAAAAAACGTCGAATACTTTTTTCTTTTTTTTTTATTTCCTCACAAATATTTCCTGTTTTAAAAAAAAAACCCAAATTTTGTCATTTTAGGATTTATTTTTTATGTCAAACATAGACTTTAATCTATTTTACATCTGTGTTAATACAATGGTTAACTATATTTTATTGAAATTTCTTTAACTTCTGGTCATGATATATTTCCAGATCCAGCGATATATTTCTAAAAATATACCCAAGAATAAAACCAAATATTTTCATTTTTTTTTCTTCTAAAAATACCCAAAACAACACCCAACAGTGAGACTACATTGCTTCTTTCCCCCTGTTCTCAAAGTTCAAAGAAGCTGCAGAGAAATTACGTGGGAACATGAAGAGAATTTAGGAAACACGACATAAAAAATAAATTAAATAATGGAGACATGTGGTATATACACTCTATTAGTACGGGCAAAGTAAAATATTTCTTAATACATGATTATTGATGCTTTATTATTTTTCATTAGATGTGATTGGCAATGCCTAGGTCATAAAAAAAGATTTTCACATACTTTCAAAACATAAAGTCACTCAGCTGCATACATTTCTCATTCAGACCATGTTTGCTCTTCACAATAATAGGCCTCGTCTTCTACATTTGCACTCGAACAGTTCATCCGGTGCCTGGCCCATTGCTAAAACCATGAGTGAATGGAAATTGGGAGGTATAAAAATAACCATGATTTACTAACACTGCCACTCACCATTCAAAGTGATCTTCACAGCATATTGAATTTTGAATTATTGAAAGTCCAGATCCTTTCCTGAAAACAAATGTTCAGAGCAAGAGTTATAGATTTAGCAATTTGAGGGAAAAGAAAATAAACCCTTCCTGTTCCTGGGAAAGAAGAAATAATATCTTAAAACCCGAACAAAACCAGATGCCGATGTGGTAATAACTTACCATGTTGCGGTCTAGACATCATAAAATCTATCATACGCCTTGTTAACACAGTAATGACAAACTAAAATATCTCTGATGTCAGTCACCCCGCATGTTGCTTTACAGCATTTGACCTATATCTCACATAAAATACTCAGTCATTCAAGTACTCCAAAAGTCAAAAAGAAATTAAGTGGAAAAATTTCAATTGTTTTGGAAGTAATTGAGCAAGATGGACCAAAAGCATCATAACCTTTCTAAATTTTTATAATCATTTCAAAAATTATCATGGGTGGGTGAACAATTCAACTAATTGAGCCGCATACAAACTGCAAGTAAATAAAAAATATATCACAGTTCAGTAGGCTTGCAAGTAAGACAAACAACCTTCAAGGACGACTCAGAAATGAATATTTGACAATTGAAACACTGACCAGATGGACAACCATTCAATTACTCCTTCAACACCCCCTTGTACGTTCTGTTTCTATAAGCTGAAAAAGATGGAAATTTTTGGTTCCCTTCTCCGTAGACATTTTCAAACACCCAGAAATGAAAAATGAAATTTCACCTTAGTGTCAACTTCTTTCCTCACGTAAATAAATCCATGCCTGATTTCACATTCCACACACAATCACCATTTTCAGTTGAATGGGTTCACCACTCCTTACAACAACTCTACAATTTTATTTTAACTATCTTAAATCACCCTGTGATCATTAAACCAACACATACTTGCATAATATGGCTTCTACAGTGAAAAATATATTCAAACAAAAAAAACCAAATACACATCATTATTGCACCATAATAGGATCTTCATACAAGACCAAGTAAAAAGAAAAAAAAAAAATTTGTCTGCAAATATCACATACAAATCATAATCAACAAAGTAGAGGACATGGAAAGAAAATTTAAAAAATGAAGATGAGCCGACGACCACGCACACCCTATACCAGCACAAACCATCCTAGAATTGCACCAAGTAATCACACTCAAAATATAACATTCTGATTTCTTCACCAGAAAAATCCTAACCAAAAACCTGTAAGGCCACTAAAAACTGAGAATGCTTGTAAGATAATTTTACCAGACGCTTGAGTTTATATGAGTAGTATTGTTTGTGGGATGGATGGTCCTTAATATGTTCGCTCAAGTGGCCTGCACTGTAGATGTTCATGTGATCAGCTATTGACTATTGTACAACTTCAAAGTGTGACAAGACAAAATGAAAATGAGAAAAAATGATGGTATCATTTAAACAATACATTCCCATTACCGAAAGCATGTTGATCCATAGAAAAATATTCAAACATTATTTTGCATCTGGAAGAGCTATCTAATTTGCATTCCATCTTGATTCATCTTCCTAACAATGCGTAAAATTTTCTACTTCTTTCCTTTCAAAACACAAATTATAATTCTTTCATTAACAATACTGTTGAAACTGCATCAGCAAATATTTATTAAATCTAAAAGAATTTATTTTCTTTTACCATGAACACAAACCATTGAACAATCGGCATGCGAACAGCAGCAAAAAGGGAAAAATAAGTAATAAAATCAGTTGAGGCTATAGGAATTAGTCAATTAAATAAGATGCCACTAATGCAGCTTGTATTTTCTAAAGTATCTTTCAGACTTTGAAAAACAATTTGTAAGTCAGCTGAACCAAGGACAACCACCAAAATAAATTGCAAAAGCAATCTGAGTTATTATTTTGAATCGCAAAGGGAATTTAAACAATAGTATTCTATTACCTGTCACAAAAGTTAATGTCGCAGAATAGGCATGCAGCTAGGGTTGCTGATCTACAACATGAGTTGCACTTAGCAGCCAAGAAGTTTTTTCCAATTTGGCTGCATCTGCAGAGACAGAAAGATTAGAATGAGATAACATCATGCACCACTCATTAAATCCCATATGTTTTGTCATGACACCACTCAATAAATCCCATATGTAAAAGTAAATTAATCAAGCTGTATTTAGACACTAAAAAAAATGGTTCAAAAAATTTCATCTCATGCCACTTTCACAATCCCACCGCAAAGTCGCCCCAGATTTCACCAGTGGAACTTTTAAGTTTCAAGTAAGCCCTTTCTATCATGACAATGTCATGTGGTTTGTAGCACACAATAAACACATGTTGTCAATGTACTTGTACATCAAAGAAAGCAAAATGTCTAGCTATGTTCTAATTAGAGGCTATCAATCTGCATCTGCAGGCTGTCTCAATAAAATGAAATCAAACTAGAACATAGCCTTGAGAGCTTATGTACAAAAAGAAAGAAAGATATGCCACCGAGGGACCTTTTGTATAAATCAAGAAGATCTCTTGGTATTGAATTGAATTTGTGTTGAACAAGTGCCTGTTAAGAAGAACATAAAAATTATAACTAAATATTCGTAGGAACAAAAAGGAAATGAATAATACTCTTGTTATAGAACTGTTTTATTAAATATCATGTTTAAACGATCTGTCAAATGATCTGGATCCGAAATGAGATGGATTCACCAAACAATCTTCTGCAAGATGCCCAGGCTTTTGACATTTCCAACTGCAATAGACAAACATTCAGAAACAAACGCCAAAACATACTTCATCATCATTCAAGAGATCACAATGATGGCATCATCCACACAATAATAAGAACAAACTGAGAACACACATAAAATCATCTTCTTAAGCTTGATAAAACAAATGTCATTATGCGCTTAAAGCTTTAAATGAATTCTGCCAATAATTAATAATTAATCAATGGTTAAAACGTGCCATTCATAAGTACAAAGACTGGAACTCTTCTTAGACCAATTATTCCGATCGTGATCCCATTTGTCTCCACCAGATTCGGGTACTTCAAATGTACCTCCACGAGCAGAAAATAATTCAACATGGAGTTGTCCATTTGAGGGATCCTGTTAAAACACATTTCAAGTGGGAATAAGATGGATAAAAAAATATTTATAAGCACAGGAGCAAAATAAGACCTGGTCGAGTTCAATGCTTCTAAGAAGTTCAGCTTTGCATTCCATGCTGCATACATCATCATCAGTCTACACCATTACAGTACAAAAGGAAAAATAAAATGTCAGATAACAAAATTAATATGAAGCAAAAGTAAGACTTCAGAATTCCACCTCATTGCATATATACTCCCCGTATTTCCCACATACAACACATGTGGGTTCTCCTGGCGTGGGATACCTCTGCTCGGTTTGAAATTTGATTCGATCAATTTCCACAGTACCTGAAGAAAGAAACAAATTGAATCCCGGATGATCATAACAGCAGCAGTTACCAAGCAAACAAAAATGAAGTGAAGGCATAGAGGAAGATTACTGGGTATAGGGAAGTACGGAATCTGGTCACTAGATTCCAGTTGATCTTCGAAAATCATTGTCTCTTGGTCATTTCCAAATTCTGCAGAAGTACTTTTATCACCTGCAGACACTAGTCTTGTTGTTGGTAAAAATAAATAGAGAAATACTGTTATTTGATACAAAAAAACAAAAACAAAAAATAAACCTGAAACTAGTTCCATGAAACAAAAATATATAAGTAAAACATCGAACTAAAAGGAAAGATAAGGGAAAAGGGTCAAAAGAATTTCTCCGAAGGCCTCCTTAAACTTATGTGAAAATAATTCAAGAAACACATAAACAAACCAATTCCCTTGAAAGAAGCTACGAGAACAACCACTTGAAGGAAGCCCGACCGCATCTGAGTCCTACTAAGAAGCCTCAATTACAAAACTAAATGCATAAACTAGATTATCTGGCCAATACAAAAGAAAAACATGAAAAATATCATAAGTCTGATGCTGATATAGTATAAAAAAATTGCCCTGATTTGGAAACTGACGACTAGATACCGCTTATATGCAACAAAATTAACTTTCCAATTTTCCGTCCTGGCGTTAGCAATCACAAGTCAACTACATGCATACAATGAAGGGACACATTTCATGATGGTTACAAACACAAAATAATATAACAACTTCCAAAGCTAGTGCACATTAAATTTACAAACACCACAATTTATCTAAGTTTTAGGACACGTACATTACATGAATGCAACAAAACAAAAAAATTCGAGGAGATTAAACAAACAAAATCTTACTTTCATATCCCGCCATATTGAAAGATGAAAGTGGATTTTCCTGAAACAAAAAATGAGTGAATAGAATGTAATTAACATTAAAACAGATTAATCACTTCAATAGAAAATAAATGTAACCGTCATATGTAAAATAACCCACTGAGTCTACCAACACATCTGCGGTTAACTCCAGATAAGTTTGTGAAGGACATGCTTCCTTCCTGTTAACAATGTAAATAACAGAATGAGTGAATATCACACATTATAAATGTCCAAAAAAAATGAAAATATATATTAAAAAATGAAAATAGCTTATTCCTCATGAATCAGATTGCTCTTTAGACTATTCAAATCATTTGTTTGTCCAAGACATAACAATATGCACATCACACTAGCTTGTCAAATTTTACAATGTCACATCCATTGCTAGGGAAATAGCATTTACGGCCTTCATAAAAATCCAAAAAACCACAAAACCCTTATTTAAAATAAATAGGCTTTAAACCCTATGTTTTTTTTCGAATTTGTAAGGGGTTTATATCTCAAAAGACAAGGGTTTTAAAAATTCATTGAATTTATATAGGAGGCTTGTACATTTTGTGTTTTCACGGATTACTGATGCAATTTGCCCACCATTAGTCACGATGCTCAGAAGTTCTTTGTAGCATACTTCGCAATTCGCCCAACATGAGTCATGATGCTTAGAAACTAGGCAAAATTCAGAGACAAAATTGGGGAAAATTCATATGTGCCAGACATCCGATGAATCCGCCAGTAACCCGACGCCAGGAGAAAACCAATAACTATAGAACGACTTGAAAAAGAGAAAGAATTTCGCCCAACTATAAGAAGCTACACCTAAGTAGGCCACAAATACTTCACCTCAGCTTTTTAATATAATCCTGGTGAGACATGGTCCCATCACACTCTTCAGCTTCATTCTTTTGATCCGCCGGTACCGACTTCCGCTTCTGCCGGTGCTTGGGTTTCACGGCGGTGGCTGGTTCATCCGCCGTCGCATTTCCGGTCACGATATTGTAAGCTGTTGAAGGGGGAAAAAAGTCATATAATATCAAAAAAAAAATCATCATGAAACGAGTGGAAAAAAATATATGATACCTCTGAGATTTTGCAGAACGGAGTTAAGATTGAATTGCTTGTTATATGCTTACGATGGGTTTTTGTAGAAATTGGTTCTCGTCCCCATTTTCTTCTAGCAAGGAAAATTACAGGGAATCGACAATAAATAGTTTTCGAATGGTTGAGGAATTTTTGCATTTTTTCGAAAAATTAATTAAATTTTATAAAAAATAATAATTAAATTAAATAAATCGAAAGCATCGGATTTGCAAATTTAGCACAAAACTCCGACTGTTTAATATTTTTTACTTTAAAAATGTCGATTGGGTCCAAATTTGCCGGTTCATCATTATTTAAAAAATAATAATCTATATATCAATCAATACATATATCTATCGCTATATAAGGGTAACCGCAACCCTAAACTTAAAAATCTAACTTTTTCGTGGGATCTATTATAACACATCATTTATATTATAAAATAAATTTTTTATAACTACTCTCCACAATTCTAAACCCAACTACTAACTTTTTTGAGGGTCCCACTAATCAATTCTACACATATTAAATAATTATTATTATTACCTACATTTAAATTTAAATTTTATAATAAAATAAAATTAATTTTAATAAAATAATGCTAAATATGTAAAATTAGATAAAAAAAATTAAATTTTTAATTTTTTATCTAATTAATTAATCTTTGATTAATTATGTTTTAATTTTTGGATTGATTACGTAAATTAATGTAAAATGATTTGATTAATTGTGTTTTGATATTTTTTATTTAACATTTCAAATGTTATTTGAATATTTAATAAAATAAAAAATGATATGATGAAAATATTAAAAATTAATAATAAAGCGTGAGTTCATGAATCACGGTAGTAGACAACAAAGCAAGATCAACATAAATTAAAATTTAAAAATATAAAATTGCACAATTGACAAATACTGAGATGAATTTAAAAAAGCATAAATGTGCACAATCAAAATATTTAATGATAAAGTTGTTTCTCACTAATTACTTCCGTCTAGTGCCCATATGTGTTCAACCAAGTCGGCGCGAAGTTGGTGATGTGCTTCTCTGTCACGTTGAGGTACTCACGAAATTCTTGGGTAGCTCCCATGACAATTCGTGCTGGTGGAGGAGTGTCTTCATCCGACCAGTTGACAGATTCATCACCTTCATCTTCAATAATCATGTTGTGCAAAATAATACATGTGTACATGTGATTTCTTAAATCATTCTTGTAATAAGATCGTGCAGGACCTCTAATTATTGCCCAACGAGCTTGGAGCACTCCAAATGCCCGTTCAACGTCCTTTCTTGCAGACTCTTGTCTCTCCTTGAATTTCTTCCTCTTGGGATCCTCTGGGCATGGAAAGCTCTTGACGAAAGCAGCCTATTCTGGGTATATTCCATCTGTAAGATAATATCCTTTTGTATAATTTGTCCCGTTCACTGTGAAATGAACATTCGGAGCATTTTCTTGTAGGACGGCGTTGAACAACGGTGATTCGTTAAGAACATTTATATCATTACGCGATCCTGCAACGCCAAAAATAGCATGCCATATCCACAAGTCTGTAGAAGCGACTGCTTCAAGAATTATCGTTGGGACACCGTAATCACCTCTAGTATATTGTCCTTTCCAAGCTACAGGACAATTCCTCCACTCCCAGTGCATGCAATCAAGGCTGCCCAACATTCCAGGGAAGCCGTGCTTATCTTCATGCATTTAATGTAATCGTTGAGTGTCTGCGTCATTGGGTCTTCTCAAATATCGCGCCCCAAACACATCAATCACTCATCTACAGAAGTTGACCAGGCAGTCCAACGCAGTTCTTTCACCCATCCGTATGTATTCATCGAGAGAATCGGCCGGAGCTGCATATGCCAACTGACGAACAGCCGCTGTGCATTTTTGAAGTGGCGACAAACTCTGTCTTCCTACAGCGTCTCTACTCCATCGAAAGTAGTCCGAGTTATTTGTAAGAGCATCGACTATGCTAACGAATAACTCTCTGCGCATGCGAAACCGCCTCCGGAATACTTCAGCGTGAAATGTAGGATTCTCAGAGAAATAATCTCTGACAAGGCGTGAATGCCCATTTTCATCTCAAAATTTTTATTTAAGACAATCATTTTAATTGAAAATTTTAATTGGAATATAATTTTATTATAAAAATAAATTATTTAGCAGACATTGCATGCAACAAGTCGCTAGTTACTATTATTATGCAAGAGACTCTTAGTTGGTCTCTTAGTAGGGGTGAGAATTCGGTTAATTCGGTCGAAAACCGAATCGAATTAACCGAAACTGAATTAATCGAATTATTTTTTGGTTAACCGAATCGAACCGAATTTATGTTAAAACCGATTTAACCGAACCGAATTAAAAATTGGTTAATTCGGTTACCGATCAAATTAACCAATTTTTAAAAAAATTTATAAAATAAGAAATTTTATAAAATTAATAATTGAAATATAATATTTCTATCATTATAAAAATATATTAAGCTTAAAAAATTAAAATAACAAAAATTAAGTAAAATATTAAATATAAACACATTAAAAATATATTATAAATTATATATAAGGCCTAATAAAAAAAATTCAAAATTTAATTTTTTATAATTCGATTAACGGAATTAACCGATTTTTCTTTTAAAAAAATCGAAAACCGAACCGAAATAACCGATTTAACCGAAATTTTTGAACACAAAAATCGAATTTCCGAATTAACCGAATCGAATTTCCAAATTAAGTCGGTTCGATCGGTTAATTTAGTTTAATCGAAATTTTGCTCACCCCTATCTCTTAGTATGCCAATATATTAAAAAATATTTAAACACACACAAACATTAAAATTTTCTCTCTCCACTATCTCTATTTTTTTTATTTAATTATTTTTATTTAATATATAATACAATCATTTCATTTATCTATTTTTAAATTCCTAAATTTTTTTTTTCCGAAGCCGCCTGTTGTGGCGGGGGGTTTGGCGGACCCCTACCTGTTTATTAGAAGAAAAAGAAAATACAAGAGAGAGGAACTAGACCAAAACCTCTCAAAAATTACAAGAGCAAAATAATTAAAAAAATAATGCACCAAATTAAATCAAGTTCAAGTTGGTTCTAACATATGGAAAACCAACCCTAACAAGCCTACAAATTCCTCTAAGTTGCCCCTGAATATCTTGTGGCCAAAGTGTAGCTATCCCTCGTTCCAGCCCAAGATTCGCCAGTTCATCTGCCGCCGCATTCGCCTCTCTGTATATATGAGACTTGCGCACAGTGACCCCAAATAAATTTGTTGAATCAGAGTGAGAGTGTTACTGAGATCCCAACTAGATGTATTTGCTTCAATAATGTTAAGTGCTGCCATTGAGTCCACTTCAATCCATTATGGAAATAAGTTATATAACCTGCAAAGTTGAAGCCCCTTCAGGATTGCTCGAAGCTCCGCCCGAGTATTCGATCCTGCACCAATGTTCTCATGAAAAGCAACAATAGGTCTACCCATATGATCGCGAACAATACCTCCAATTCCAGATTCGCCTCCACCTTTTGAGCAACCATCCAAATTAAGCTTGTAATAACCAATTGGAGGGGGAATCCAACGCACCACCCGAATAAATACCTTCCGAGTAATATGTGGCTGTAATCCCAATCGATTTGCGACATATCTGCATCCAATCCAATGATCAGCCCGCAAAATACCTGCACGATCAAGCAAAACAATATAATCATTAATTTGTTTTATTATTCTGGAGGCCACTATTCGAATTCCTCTGTGTTTGTGCGCATTCCTTGCTTTCCAAAGGAACCAGATAATAAGAAAAGAAATCAATTCCTGGATATGACCACCCTTCCTCCAAACCAAGCCCACCCTCCAATTATTAAAATTTAGAGGGTGTTGAATAGCAAAGCCTTGAGCATAATAACTCCACACCATAGTCGCCGGGACACTCGAGAAAAATATATGATTAAAAGTCTCCTGCCCTTGGCAACACGACATATCGAAGCCAACGACAGCCTTCGAACCTGAAGAATGTCATCAATGGGTAATCTCCTAAAAAACCATCTCCAACAAAAAATGGAGATATAAGGTCGAAGGAGCTTGGACCAGCATCCATTAAACCAATCAATATCTGGTTTATTACATCGCACCACCTCCCAAGCAGATTTAGTAGAAAAATTTCCCGAAGTGGACTTTTTCCAAACAGCCCTATCCAAATCCGTCGGATTAATGGGAACCTCCATAATATGCCAAGCTACCTCTTCTGGAACAACAAGGAGTAGTTTATCAAGATTCCAACTTCTTTCATCACAAAACCAATTTACTTTCCTGTCAACCGGCCCCTGAACAGGCGCCAACAAAACCAGCGGTCCTTCTGGAACCCAAGAATCAAACCAGAAACTAATATTTCCATCTCCAATGACCCAACCGAGATCCATTTCATCTCTGTTTCTGATGTTCATTATCCTTCTCCAAGTGGGGGAAACATTCTGAAGAATATTAACTGCAGCGGGTGGTGACCTCTTACAATATCTACTATGTAAAAATCTGCTCCATATAGAATCCACCGTTCTGAATCTTATCCAAAGTTTAATAGAGAAGAAATGATATTTTAACTACTTATGGTTATCATTCTTAACAAAAAAAAAATTTATTCCTACTCCTATAAATTTATTAGATTTTTTAATTCAAATTAAATATAAAAAAAAATTTGTCACACACATCATGTGTGCAAATGTACAAGTAATAATAATGCTACAATTTTTGGGGTACCTATTTGTATTCCCTACGCTTTTTGTAACAAAGTCGAAAATAATGATTTTTGTAAGATATATATTTTTTTAGTGTGTAAAAATATATTATTGTCTTAATATAAAAGCACAAAAAATTTCCACCGTTTTACAAGTCAATGATTTTATAGTAATGTTTGGAAGAGCTTTTAAGAAGCATTCCTCAACTTTTCAATCACTAAATTTCAAAATTTTATTAGTGGAAAACTGCGAAATGTTTCTCGAAAGCTCTTATTTACAAATATAATCATCAAGGATAATGAGCACCTTTATCGTTTGATTTTAATGATGAGATAAATAATTTATGGAGAAGTAATGTATTGTAATAAAAAAAAAAGAAATTATAGTTAATATAGTATTGGATTTGATTTTATTGATTAAATATTATATTAAAATGATAAATTACTACTTTATATTTTTAAAAATAAATAAAATATAAAATAATATTATTTATGAGGGGTAATATAGTAATTTAAATTCAATGATTTGATTGATGTAAGATAAAATTACTAATTTGATTGATGTAAAACTAATAGTTAATATAGGGATAATTTTCGATTTGGTCCCTCGTTTTAGGCCTCCTTCCTGATTTGCTTCTCCGTTTTTTCATTGACCTAATTTGGTCCTCCGATTTTTACTATGTTTTCGCAATTGATCCATCCGTCTAATTAAGCGTTAAATCTAACGAGGATGGCCGGCTTCGCCCATTCAACCTTCATCTCTCACCTATTCAATCTGTAAACAAAAGAGATTCAATATATGCTATAAATAATTTCAACCCAAAAACTACATTATGTAAAATAATGAAATTACGTGTATAATATAAAATCAAATTAGTCGTGTGTGCAATGTGATGTGAACATGAATTAAATTAACCTGCCTAATTATTTTGTTAAAGATCGAGCATTTAATGGCAAGCTAAAGTGTGATGCTTTAACACTATAAAGATTTTTAAAGGTATGGATGGATAAGAAGCTAATTAATAATTAATAATTTGTGAAATAATTTATTCACGAAAAGAAAAAAAATTAAAAAATCTAACAATTTGAACCCACCGATCAGTAGAAATATAGAGCCCAAGATCAACTCCAAATCAATCTATGTCCTAAGCTGTCGGAAAAGCTAATTAATAATCAATAATCAATAATTTGTGAAATAACTCATTCCCAAACAAAAAAAAATAAAATAAAATATGACAATTTGAACCCACCGATCAGTAGACATGAAGAGCCCAAGATCAACTCCAAATCAATCTATTCCTTAAGTTGTCGGAATGGGGTAACCGCTGTAGTTGGCCGCCTGTGGAGAGACACCATTGCAGCTGAAGGAACAAGGAGTAGATTAGGTTTAAAGTGTCGGTGAAAAATGAAATTGGAAAATATGGGTTGATCGGTTGAAGGAGGTGATGAGTAAACTATTAATGGGTTAAGAAAGTAATTCTTGTTAGTTTTGACACTTGATTGAACTAAAGGATCAATTGTGGAAAGACGGTGAAAAACAAAGGATTAAATTGGGTCAATGAAAAAGTGAGGGACGACATCAAGAAAGTGACTTAAAATGAAGGACTAAATTGAGAATTATCTCGTTAGTATATGGATAAATAATATGTCGAGAAGAACGCGAAATTGAATTAGATAAGTTATACATAGATTAACAATAATGCCTACCAAAACAGTGACTTAAGTAATTATTATATTTTATTTTTAAATACAGACATATTAGATTATAAACTAAAGAGATATTTTAATCATCGTTTTGAAAATGTGGTACCTAGCCTCTAAGCGGTTGCTTACAGTCTCGATTTTTAGACGATTGATGCTTATGAATGTTGTTTTATTAATTGTCTGCTTAGATAATTAGGCTTAGAAGATTCAAAATCCGCTTAGTTTAATATATAATATATTTTTTAATTTTAAACTTTTAGAAAAAAGTTGTTTGAGAAATTTTTTGATCAATTTGTGTCAAATGAAAATGAGTAATACACGATTATTTTGAGTTTGAATTCGATAAAGATAAATTATTGGAGAAATATTAATATGAACAAGAAGAATTAGATATTTAAGCTAAAAAAATCGTCCATGTCAAATTAAATATTTAGTCTAAAGTTGGTCCCACCTAAGTGTCTAGGCGAAAGGTGACCGTCCATCTACCAATTTTTAAAATATTGGTTTTAATGTTTATTTGGTGGTGTAACCTCACGAGTTTATAAGTTACTTTTTTTATTAGTTTTAATTTCTAGTGTGATACAATTGTAACATACTAACATTGTCTACTTCCTTGCATTGTCTACCCCCTTGGAAGGGACATTCGCAGCAGCGTACTCAAGATGACTTTCATTCACCTTTAATATTCGGTGCATGCACCTTAATCTAGCATATAAATTTTCAATTATCGACAATTATCTGATAATCTCTTTTGTAAGGCATTTATTCCGCTACACCGACTCTTCAATGTTCTATTATAAATTCAAGAAAAATTTTGAACCCACCCATGGGTGGTGTGTAATGTTGTGATTGGTTTAAATCATGTGGATCCCATATGATTGGACCAATCAAAACTTACACACCATCCATGGGGTATTACCCCATGGATAGGGTCGAAAGAACCAAATTCAAGATGCGTTACATCCCAAAAAACTTGGCTATTGAGTAATGAGTGGTGTAACATCATTAGTTTAAAAGTCACCTTCTTATTAGTTTAATTTCCAAAGGAATACCTATTTGTATTCCCTACGTTTTTTGTAACAAAGTCGAAAATAATGATTTTTGTAAAATGTATTCTTTTTTTTAGTGTGTAAAAATATATTATTGTCTTAATATAAAATCACAAGAAATTTCCACCGTTTTACAAGTCAATGATTTTATGGTAATGTTTGGAAGAGCTTTTAAGAAGCATTCCTTAACTTTTCAATCAAAAAATTTCAAAATTTTATGAGTCAAAAGCTGAGAATTGCTTCTCGAAAGCTCTTCTTTACAAATATAATCATCAAGGATAATGAACACCTTTACCGTTTTATTTTAATGATGAGATAAATAATTTATGGAGAAGTAATGTATTGTAATAAAAAAAATAAGAAATGAAATCGACTTATATATATCATCATCTGATTGATCGACCTAACAATGTACTCACTGGAAGTGTCGATGCCACCCATGTGGGTAATACCCATGGGTGGCGTGTCACTTTTTAATTGGCCAATTTTGTGGGCCCCACATGTGTGGCCAATTAAAAAATAACACGCCACCCATGGGTACTACCCACATGGGTGGCATCGACATTTCCGTACTTAACTTGAGCTCTATTCAAAAGAATTGATACAAATTCATTGTCACATGTTCGAATCCCAAACATGCTACTTAGGTAGTGTTTGCTATCTCTAAAAATAAGTGATTATATAATCACTTATTTTTAGAAGTTGCAAAAATTTGTTAAAAAAATAATATATAATGTCTTATTTTTAGAGGTTGCAAATATTACGTTAGTTCTTTAATATGTGGAATTTGCACCAAGTGGTCTATATTCTTTGGCAAAAACTCCTATGAGACGGTCTTAAGGGTCATTTTTTTGAGACGGGTCTCTTATATCGGTTATCCATTAAAAAATATTATATTTTATTCCAAAATTATTACTTATTATAAATATGGATAGAGTTGACACGTCTCACGGATTAGACCGTCTCACGAGTGTTACTCATATTCTTTTGGCGCCCAAATTTTTGAACATTTATCACTTTATTGTTGATGAATCTCAGCTTCCTTGCTGCTTCGCCAAAAGTGTTTCGATTTTTTTTTTTAAAACCAAAGAATTTTAAAAGGCTGGACTTAGAGCTGTCAAACGGGCCAACTCATGGCGGGGCGGGTCAGCCCATCAAAAACCCATCTCTTGGCGGGTCGATGGCGGGCTGAAAATCCTCAACCCAACCCAACCCAAGGTGGGTTGCGGGTTAGGCGGGCCGGCCCGCGGGTTAGATTACGACAAATAAAAATAAATAAATAATATTATAATTAATTATATATATCATTTTATAAATAAATATTAATATAAACATATTAATAAAAATTTTAGTTATTGATTTCATGTGTGTAAATTTTATATAAAGTAATTAATACAAAAAAAAATCACAATTTTTATTAAAAAATACATATATAACAATAAAAATAAAAATAAAAATAAATTATTAATTTTTCAGGCCCGCGGGCCAACCCAGGCCCGCAAAAGGCCAACCCGCGCGGGTCGCGGGCCTAGGCGGGTTGGCCCATCTAGGCCCACCTTTTGTTGGGTTAAAAAAATTTCAACGCAACCCACTTAAATTGTGTGGCGGACCGAGCCAACCCGGTGGACTTAACCCAAATTAACGGCTCTAGGCCTGGACTAAATCCAGCAAAAAAATTGATTAGATCATCTCAATAATCAATTTTGTGCAGTGAATAAGACATATAAATTATGAGTAAACTCTAAATTTACATAAATATATTTCACAAAAACTCCTATGAATCGAACCTGTTAATTTTGAAAAACTATCAACCTCACAAGATAAAGCAAAAGCGATGACTTTCTTAAGCCGATATCTTGATGAAGGGTTTAAATATGAGTATCTCACAGAAAAAGACCCAATGATTTTATGAAAAGGGTTGAAAAAAAGATTTGAGCATATAAGGAAAGTGATAATTATGACCGCCCGTGATGAATGGAATACATTGAGATTCTGTGAGGACCCGGATTCTAATCTCTCGAACAGAAATAAATCATGTAATCAAAAGAAATAAAAATAATCAATAAGGCATTTAGCGACGCACACCTTACATTCGGCGACGCAAAACCACGTCGTGAAAAGTAGGTTTTTTTTATCGGGGTGAGGCGCGGGCGCGCATAACGCCCTGTCCGGGCCTCCGAGAGAGTGCAGGACGCGCGGGCGCGCCTCCTGGGCTGCGCGGGCGCGCATGGCCTGCTGTTTCTGCACCAAAAATGACTTCTAAAGTGTAATATCATACCCAAAAGGATTCTAACATGATCCAACTAATATTTTTTCACAACGAGGTATTCCAATACATAAAAATGTAGAACAAACATCGATTCTAAGTTCTACAACTCAAAAAGGAATACAAGGGAGTTCGAATACAAGGTATGACTTCTAAAACCAAGTCCTCACTCTATCATTTCCCACTCGATCTAGTCATGCAGCTTCTGACTCGATCCTGCCCCACCTGCCATCAAGTACACATACAAACAAAACGACAGCCGGATAATCCGGTGAGAATATAATTCCCAGTAAAAGAGACAAATAAAACAATTTCAAATAATATAACAATTCATGTCATATAAAACGACGAGTCAATCAATTCAACAAATGGAATATCAGCACTTAACTCGAAATGCATTAAAATGCAATGCATGACTTCAAAACTCGGGATTATCTAATCGGATAATCAATATCAATCGGTACTCAATTGGGATCCCGGGGTCAAGTTTTCACGAACAACTCACCGACACACCCATTCGGGGTGGATGTCGTTCAACTCAAACCCCTAGACTTTAGAGCAACTATAAGAAGTATTCTAGCGATTGGAAAAACTCGAAATCCAAAGCCACTTCAATATAGTTCCCTAAATCGTCTAAATTCAAAACCATTCGAATCTTCGGCTCAAGATGTATTCAAGTGCAATTAAACTCATTCAAATAAAAATCAAATAATTCAAACAGCATACAAGTATGTGATTTCTCTTGGACACTCGAATTAAATCAAATTCGAGTTAATCGTCCCAATCATTCGAATGTCGTCATTTTACCTTTTCAAGTTCGTCGAGGATTCAAACCTAAAAATAATAACAAACTAAATCAATATCGAATCGAATCAAAACCAATCAAAACAAGAAGCTCAATAATATACCGTCTTCAACTCTCGAATCGATTCAACTTCAAAGTTCGTTCCAAACCCAAATCGTCAACCAAATCTGAAAATGTTGGACATACGGATTCGATATAAATTCATCAACTCAAACAAACCCGGAATTCAAACCAAATAATAAAACCGATAATCCAAAACTCGATTTCGACGGCATAACGACTATAAATGGTCAAACCAAAAATCATCCACACCATCCAACCATTCTATATAACTCATATCAACTTCTCAATCAACAAAACAATCAAAATCCAACCAAAATCCAAAACCCCATTTTCGAATTCATGCCTCAAAAATCATATAAAATCCAAACTTCGTTCTTTTTCCGAACCGACTTCGAATACACGATCTATGCTAGCTCAAGCACAACATATTCGAAGATTATCAAATTCAAACAATCCAACAAAATTCAAAGTTCGTGGATCGTAGCAAAACTTACGTCAGAATGAAGCCCTCGTTGCGGTGATCGTGAATATGTCTTCAATTCAAAATTCTAACGGACGGATCGTGCGAATCGGACGGAAGAAAAGCTTGGAGAATCGTTGGCCATGGTTTCTCGGCTTTAGGCGTGAGGGAGAGGGGAAGGAGAAAGAGAGAGGAGTGGAGAGTGATGGTGAGAGGTAGATATTATATATAACAAATAATATAATAATCTCCCTTGACTAGTCAACCGGTTTAATTGCAATTCGGTCCCTGAAACTCCAAATTAAATCAATTCAATCTCGGCTCAATTAATCTCCAATAATTCCAAATTAAATAATAATCAATTCTGCTAATCTCAAATAATTAATTTCAGGGCCTTACAATTCTTCCCCTCTAAGAATCGATTTCGTCCTCGAAATCAAAGCAGTTTCATCTCAGAAAACAAGATACAGTTCGAAGACTGCAAGAATGATTCTTCTCTTAAAATATTTTTGAAATCGCTGTTTTGATCAAACTCTGCTTCTTGCACCATTTCTTCAAATCCGTATCGGCTCAACTACACAAACTCATCTGAATCGGTTCCACTAAGGAGCTGTTACTAAGTTCGGTCAACTCTGAATCGGTCGTCTCAAACAAAACTGGCGACTCATCAATTTCTGTCTCGACATCTAAGAAAATCAGTGAACTTGGCAACAAAAGACAATAATCACGTCGAGAATACCTGATGAATACGGAAGATCAAGGTAGTGGAAAACAAAGAGAACTGAAGGAGTAAAAGTCGGTAGGTGAGGTCGCCTATCTCCTCTAGAATCTCAAAAGAACTCGAGAGTTCATCGAGACAGTTCTCTCTCTTATCAAAACTTCCACAACCTCTAAAAGGAGTAATCTTCTGAATTACTCGGCCTCACTAAACATCAGCACATAGATCTGTGTCGGAATTCGAATACTTCGTTCATCCTTCCTCTCAAGTTGTCTTTATCCTAGACAGGAATTCTCCATCTGTCTATCGAACCTCGAATCAAAACTGATCCCAAGTCAGGAAACTCAGAAAATCACCCCAATTCAATTGGGATTCTCATTTCTTCTCGTACAACTAATTTACAACATATGATATCAAAATACTCGTCTGATAACCGTTGTACAGAAACCTCGCCAAGATGGAAAATCCATTCATCTAGTGCCAAAATCAAGCACTAAAGCTCATCATATCCTCTTAACGTTTATATCGCTAATTCTTGGCTGTCCGTCGTTTTGAGGATAATAAACTGAACTCATTTATATCCGATAACAAAAGTCTCTCAAAGACTGAGTTCAAGAGGAGAGTTAACTCAAAATCTCATTCGGAAAGGACAGACTTTGACAAGTCAACTATCTGAAAATTCTCCTGACAACAATTTCATTCATATTGTCGTGTCTGAAATTCATTCTGTACGAAGACAGGAGCAGACTACAGCAATATCTTTACTAAAATCAGATAGCATTTCCAAATCAGATAGTTCTATACCTCCGTGACCACATGCCGAATACTCTCAATTCTATTCTGCACGGACAAACTGCGGCAGAGCGAAACAATCTGAACTCCTTCTGACCAAATTATCCATATCGGTCGATTCTGGAATTCATTTCGTACAGAAAACAGTAGCAGATTTTGGCAATCGGTCTCATAAAGCTCAGATGGCCTCTAATTTCTAGACTGATCGTATCTCTCGAAAGGTAATCGTCGAAAAGTAACATTCTTTTCATTCTGACAATTAACTGAACCACAAACAATAGGTTCTCTCTCTCGATCAGCTATCAAAAGCGGACAGACTAGCAATTACGAAATCATCCTTCGAACCTCATTCTTCATCTGTTCCTATAAAGTCGATTCCTCAATCTCTGAATATCTTTCGGTCGCCTGAAAGAATAACGAATAACTGCAACAACAAAACAATTACTCACAACTTAGGTATCGTCACTGTCCTGAAACTCAGACTGTGCCCAGTACTGACTCTTCTTCAATAAATTCTCCAATTCAAATATGTTTTCTGCGCTATCTTCATCTTCTAAATCAATTCTGGCTCAGTTCGGGAACGAGAATTCTTATAGACTTCATATCTATTCTAGATTCCAAATCAGAAGTACACACTCATCGGTCGGCGAAGTCAAGAATAGTAGATAAAATAAGAACAGATCCATCAGCTCAAAGAGAATAACGATAGTAGATAAAATAATAACAAATCATTCTGTTCAAACCGCAGTCGCGACATTGTAATACTTCGGATCATACTGGAATTTCACAATCGGAATCTTCATCATATCAATTCTTTTCTCAATCTCAAAATCACTTCGGTCCAAAATTCATACTATGACTTCTCGGTTCAGAAAAGACTTCAAAAATTCATTGAAGATAGAGATGCCCGATCTTACAAGAATTAAGATCACTGTCAGTTCAATATCGTGAATCGGATGTCGAGTCTCGTACTGCTTTAGCTGTTACTCTGACTGAGCTATCACATGCTTCCTCTGAATAAGAATACCTCCAGAATCTGGATAAGAAGATGAAATGCACTGAAGATTATCAGTACAGAGGAAATAAGAAATATTGGAGCTCTGGTCGATCTCTTCTTCATGTCAAACAAACTGATCTCATAAGATTCGGTTCAGGTACAAGTGCATTCTCTAGAGTTAGATGATAAATTGACTCCATGGAGATAAGAATCTCTCGAAACTCGGCTAGAAACTCAAAATCTTCAATTCTCAGGTACAGATGTCGGATTGGTTTCAATCAAAACAGCTTCAGTCTTGCCATGATCGCAGAAATTCTAGCTCTAGAATAATATGATCGAGGAAAGGACATCTCGATACAATAAAATTCAAACTTCGATAGCATAACATGCAGCGTCTCAGCACGAAATTCCGTAAGACCATTCTCCAATACTCTCTGATAGATTCAGTTCAAAAGATCTGCAATACGGTAGACGAGTTTCACTTCAAACGGTACGACTATACTTCAAGACAATCATACATCGATCCAAGTCCAGTATTCAGTAATTCTTTCTATCAAACTCTCAGCTGATGATGTCTGATCTAAAGTCATCGCTGAATCTAACCTTATGATTCAAAGGAAATCCAGAAATCTCATCTGGATGATAACATCAATTCTCTAGCCACTGGTATATCAACCAATTCAGGCTAGATTCTAGGACATCATCTGTAAACAAGAGAATTCCTCTGCAAAATTCTGAAATCAAACGGTTATACAACCAACAAACTCAAGAATCCTGGAATCGAAATTTCTTACCGAAGGATTTTTGCTCGTCTATTGACTCGGATCTGAATCAGTCAACTTTCTGAAACATCCACAGTAGTTCTGAATTAAAGAAAACAGCTAACAGATAATCAAATCAAATCTGATAACTGAAGTACGATACTGCTCAGTTACAATCAAATCAAAATTTCAATCAATTCAGAATCTGATAATCTGAAACACAATACTGTTCGGTTTCAACTCATTCCCATAAATCAAAGAATTGCGACTACTGTAAATCAATGGCTCAATAAGACGAGAAGTATCAGATAATTATCAATAAGAAGAAGATAAGGAACGAATCTGAATCATATCAAAATAAGAACATAAACCCTAATCTACTGTCACTTGCGGTCATCATCGGTGAAATCTAAGTCTGATCCTCGATAAGAGTTCAACTAGAATCTGTTGCCTCGAAGATTGATTCATCAAAAGATTAAGTCCTCATAGATTCTGTTATTGCGGCCGAAAGGAGCAACTGAAATGGCTTGCATCTCTGTCAGAGCTGACTACAAAAGGAATTTCTCTTCGAAGATCTCTCGATAATATCATGATGATGAATTCTGGCAAAGTGTCTGGCTGACGATAAATCTGACAGCTTCTTCCGATCTCAAGGCACTGCACACTGATTCATAAACTCCTTTCTCTTCGGTTAAAGATGTTCTCGAAGTCTCTCCAATTCCGGTCAACAGATGAAAAGGAATCTATCGAGGAATTTCAGATGAAAGCGGATTCCAAAGTTGATCTAACCTTGATTTCCAAATACTCTTCTTCTTCAATTTCTACCAACTTTTATCAATCCTCTAAGTTGGTACCACACTAACCGAATTCTCCGGTCATCTGTGTAGTTCAGAGAATCACCCAACTGATCGATCTATTCTATTCAACTTCTGCATCCAACAACATTCTCGGTACTCTTCAAAATCGGTAACCTAAATGACTAAAACTTCCTCGGTAGAATTCCCATAGATGTCAGATTGACATCTAACAGTGCAGTAGTTGTACAATCTAGATCAATCGAAGGAGTTACTACTGGTTGTCGTCTGCTAAAATTCTTCAGGAGACAATTCTGATATTCAGTAAGAAAGGATACCAAATATCCATCTCAAAATTCGGTGACCCACATCTCTGTTCGATAAGTTTGTTCGACTACAAATCACTGAATTTTGGATCTCAATCGGGTTCTAATTCGTATCGCAAACAAACTCTGATATGCTAGCTCAAGTAGATGGTGGAACTCGGATCCGAAATAAAAATACAGTTCATATTTAAAGTAATTCATGCTTTAAAAATTTCAATCAAATAGTCATGTAATTCAAATAATTCAAGAATCAATAAAGCATGCTCGCACATATTTAAATAATCATTTAAATAAATCAATCACATGCGAGAGTTCAATTCATGCGGACTCGATCTACCCCGCTCACTCTAGTTCAACTCCAAGAATCTTATCTCTCTGATACCACTTAATGTGAGGACCCGGATTCTAATCTCTCGAACAGAAATAAATCATGTAATCAAAAGAAATAAAAATAATCAATAAGGCATTTAGCGACGCATACCTTACATTCGGCGACGCAAAACCACGTCGCGAAAAGTAGGTTTTTTTTATCAGGGTGAGGCGCGGGCGCGCAAAACGAGGCGCAGGCGCACATAACGCCCTGTCCGGGCCTCCGAGAGAGTGCAGGACGCGCGGGCGCGCCTCCCGGGCTGCGCGGGCGTGCATGGCCTGCTGTTTCTGCACCAAAAATGACTTCTAAAGTGTAATATCATACCCAAAAGGATTCTAACATGATCCAACTAATATTTTTCCACAACGAGGTATTCCAATACATAAAAATGTAGAACAAACATCGATTCTAAGTTCTACAACTCAAAAAGGAATACAAGGGAGTTCGAATACAAGGTATGACTTCTAAAACCAAGTCCTCACTCTATCATTTCCCACTCGATCTAGTCATGCAGCTTCTGACTCGATCCTGCCCCACCTGCCGTCAAGTACACATACAAACAAAAAGACAGCCGAATAATCTGGTGAGAATATAATTCCCAGTAAAAGAGACAAATAAAACAATTTCAAATAATATAACAATTCATGTCATATAAAACGACGAGTCAATCAATTCAACAAATGGAATATCAGCACTTAACTCGAAATGCATTAAAATGCAATGCATAACTTCAAAACTCGGGATTATCTAATCGGATAATCAATAACAATCGGTACTCAATTGGGATCCCGAGGTCAAGTTTTCACGAACAACTCACCGGCACACCCATTCGGGGTGGATGTCGTTCAACTCAAACCCCTAGACTTTAGAGCAACTATAAGAAGTATTCTAGCGATTGGAAAAACTCAAAATCCAAAGCCACTTCAATATAATTCCCTAAATCGTCTAAATTCAAAACGATTCGAATCTTTGTCTCAAGATGTATGCAAGTGCAATTAAACTCATTCAAATAAAAATCAAATAATTCAAATAGCATACAAGTATGTGATTTCTCTTGGACACTCAAATTAAATCAAATTCGAGTTAATCGTCCCAATCATTCGAATGTCGTCATTTTACCTTTTCAAGTTCGTCGAGGATTCAAATCTGAAAATAATAACGAAATAAATCAATATCGAATTGAATCAAAACCAATCAAAACAAGAAGCTCAATAATATACCGTTTTCAACTCTCGAATTGATTCAACTTCAAAGTTCATTCCAAACCCGAATCGTCAACCAAATATGAAAATGTTGGACATACGGATTCGATATCAATTCATCAACTCAAACAAACCCGGAATTCAAACCAAATAATAAAACCGATAATCCAAAACTCAATTTCGACGGCATAACGGCTATAAACGGTCAAACCAAAAATCATCCACACCATCCAACCATTCTATATAACTCATATCAACTTCTCAATCAACAAAACAATCAATATCCAACCAAAATCTAAAACCCCATTTTCGAATTCATGCCTCAAAAATCATATAAAATCCAAACTTCGTTCTTTTTCCGAACCGACTTCGAATACACGATCTATGCTAGCTCAAGCACAACATACTCGAAGATTATCAAATTCTAACAACCCAACAAAATTCAAAGTTCGTGGATCGTAGCAAAACTTACGTCAGAATGAAGCCCTCGTTGCGGTGATCGTGAATATGTCTTCAATTCGAAATTCTAACGGACGGATCGTGTGAATCGGACGGAAGAAAAGCTTGGAGAATTGTTGGCCATGGTTTCTCGGCTTTAGGCGTGAGGGATAGGGGAAGGAGAAAGAGAGAGGAGTGGAGAGTGATGGTGAGAGGTAGATATTATATATAACAAATAATATAATAATCTCCCTTGACTAGTCAACCGGTTTAATTGCAATTCGGTCCCTGAAACTTCAAATTAAATCAATTCAATCCCGGCTCAATTAATCTCCAATAATTCCAAATTAAATAATAATCAGTTCTGCTAATCTCAAAATAATTAATTTCAGGGCCTTACAGATTCCAAGTGTAACGTCCCAAAAATTTATTTATCGAATTAAGTGGTAATTAAAGATAATTATTTAGTGGATAAAATAATTATTGTGGCCAACTAAGTTACAGAGTGTATTTATAAAATACACGTGCGAATTAGTCAATGAGTTTGACTATTTTGGATATCTGGTAATATTGGCATTTTTGAGATAATTATTGAGATAATGAAATTAAAATAATTATTTATGCCAGATAATTTAAATTGGAGAAAATAATCAGTTTGGGTGACAGGTCAAAACCTTAGGTTGACTCAATTTATTTTTTGGGAATTTAATGGTCTAGTTGACAGGTCAAAGTTTGCTATTCCAGATTATGGCAAAAATGTGTTAAATTACATATTGGAGTAAAATAACATAAGAGCATTGAAATGGATCAGACCGGGTCATTTTAGGACCAATTTTTATAATATTAAGTGGCACACTCTCTCTCATGTACTAAACACCTAAAACACACATTAAAACCCTAACCCATTTCACGCCCCTCCCATCGCCGACCGGCCGCGGCCGCCCTTCACCATCGATTGAGCATGTCATCTTGTAACTCTCGTCAAGGCGATCACAACCATACCAAGAATCATGAGTTTTGGTGACCGGAGCATCGAGTTCTAAGACAACTCACGGCCGAGCACTATTCATCATCTTCCTCGCGAAAATCGTCGGATTTCAGTTGGAAAATCGCATGGATCGAAGCTTGTAAGCTCGCCGCCGCCGCCACTATAAATTGCCGATTTCGGTCGCCTCGGTGGTTTTCTTCTGTCGTGGCTTAGTCCATTAGAATCGTCTCGTCGAGTTCTTCAAGCCTGAAAATTTCAGAATTTTTGGAGTTGTTTTGCGATTTTCCGACGACCGCCGCCGCCGCTATCTTCTCCGGCAAGCCACCGACCTCCGATGTGTTATCCATTTTTGATCGGTTCAACATGGTAGATCCAAATATCCAAGTTTCGAGTAGAGATTCAAAATCGTTAAGAGATCGGAAGCAAATTGAGGATAATTAGAGGCAGAAATCAGCAGATTAGAGATTTTATCTTCCAAAATTGGATAATTATGGGATTCTCGAGTTCCGATATGCGCAACCGTAATCGTATAAGTTTTTCGTGTATTTAAACGCAAAGGCATGTTATACCCTTCCTTGCTCATCCATTTAGATTAGTATATTCAACGTTTTGATGATAATCGTGTTGTTGCATTTGTATGGGGATATGGTAACTCAAATTTTTAGATTCATGCATCATTCACGTTTTTTATGCATTGTGGCTCGATGTTGGATGATTTTTTTGTCATGGTTGAGTTTTAGCTGCTGCTCACTGGTTTAATGGTTGAGTTAGGTCTCTTTGGGTCTTGGATTAAGATGGCTTGAACTAGTGTTCGCTAGGTGAAAAGTCGGATGGTTGTAAGAATGGTTTACCTAAAGGGCAGGCCGGGCAGGGCTCGGGCAAATGAGTTGTTCGGGTCGGTCAAGTGTATTAGGGTCATATGTTATGGGTTTGGATCCAGGTCATTTTATTTGGGCCGGTTAATTTATTTAGGAGTCTAAGTGTTAAGTTTATTTTGTTGTGCCAAGTTTGTTTATTGGTCCAAGATGTCGGGCCAAACTTTTGGGCTTAAGATATTAATTGGACTTAATTTATTAATTGTGCTAAATTTGTTATGGGCCTAAGTTGTTTAATTTATTTGGTTGAGCTAAGTTATAAGTTGGGTTAAGTATTTTAATTGAACCAATCTTAGTTTAATTGGATCAATTTAAGTGTGATTGAGCTAGTCTGAGTAATATTGGGCCAGTTTAAGTGTTAATGAGTCAATCTATGTAGTAGCCCGTAACCAAATGAGGTAATTAATGGAAATAATCGCAATTAAGAATCCTAATTTTGGACGATCCGAAGCCAGGATCGGAGGCTCCGAACGTGTTCGGATGCTTTGTCGGCAGGTTCGGACAGTCCGATCGGGATCAGGTATTACGTAATTGATTACGTCAGCAAAGTGACATCATGGCTAACGTTCGGATGGGACTTCGAATGACACGAGGTCCAGATTGGATGCTCCGATCATGTTCGGATGCTCGGAAGCCGGTTCGGACAGCCCGAACTCTGTCTATAAATAGAGGTGCCAAGATTCATTTTCAAATGCACCATTCACCTCTCTTCTCTCAATTCCTTAGTCTTTTAGCTTAGATCTAGGGAATTCTAGGCGTCCCATTGGGAATCCGAAAGTGGCGTAGCGATCCAGGCATTGTAGCGGAGCTGTGACCTAATTTTGAGGCAAGCGACAACAACGGGCTGACGACGGACGCAGGTATAGCTTTTGCTTTCTAAAAATATTTAGGAGTATGCAATAGCTTAGTTAAGGTCTTTAGAGCGCTATAATGATATTAGTATCATTTGGCAGTGTAGTGCGGATTATAGGCGTGGATCTAGAGCTGGTAGAGCTTGCCTAGTAATTGAGGTACGAAAGTACTGTTCAAGATATCCTGACTGAGTATGCATGTATTATGTGACTGCATGATTTATATGACATGATTATATGCTGCATACATTTGTATATTGAGCTATCTTTTTTGAGATGTCTGGTAGTAGGGTTTTACCCTATCCTGTTAGTGGATGAACTTCCATCAATTTGAGTCCGGAGTATCCACTGGTTTTCGATATGTGAGCCACCTCCTGAAGCGACGACACAACGTGCTACATACCAGGGCCCGGTCTGTCTTTGTTATCTAATTCTTGGCCTCTAGTCATTAGGAGGTACACTTGCATTCATGTATACTTATACTCTCGTGCTGAACGTTTTATGTTCATGTCTCGTACTTTGTGTATTTGGACACCCTATTCTATGGGGCATGTTTGCGATTGGATGAGGCGGGTGGATCCAAGAGGGGATAGGAAGTGATTGGCCAGCTGGAGCTTCGCCTAGGATTTTATTGTATTGGGTTGATACAGTATTTCGATTTGGTTGTATAACTATTTGGGTAATTACAGATTTCTTTTATTGGGAATGTATATTGTTATTGCTTCCGCAGTTTAATTATGGCTTATTGTTTTAATTAAGTCAATTGCATGCCTAATTTTTTGATTAGTAGGTGATCTCGGTAAAGGTCACTACATTTATGGTATCAGAGCATGCATAGTATTCTTGGGATTTAGATTCTGCATAAGATAACTGTGAGGTAATTTTGTAGATGGCGGATCGCGATCATCAGAGTAGCCATGGCAGTATAGGTGGACGTTGGGGCGATGGTGACCGGGAGCGTCGTCGGGAACGTCATCATCGTCATCATGATGAGAACCGTTTCAGTGTGCACCGGTTCTTACAAATGGGTCCTAAGCCCTTGGTCGGAGGCGAGACTCCGGAGGATGCAGAGAACTGGCTAGATCGCATGGAGACTTGTTTTTAGACATTTCACTGTACTGAGGAGCAGAAGATGGAGACTCTTGGTTATCTTCTGGATGGACGAGCCCGTATGTGGTGGAGATTCACTTCTGCACCATTTGTTGCGGTGAGAGGAGTTGCTACTTGGGCCGAGTTCCGCACAGCTTTTCAAAAGCTATACTTTCCTCCTGCACTCCGTTAGGCTAAGGCAAGTGAGTTACTGAGTTTGCGTCAGGGATCTATGACGATTGATGAATATCAGCAGAAGTTCTTCGATATGTTATCCTATTGCCCTGAGATTGCTGATAGTTCCGATATGAAGTACAATCTATTTTTTCAGGGTCTTAATCCAGAGATTCATGACCGGGTGGCGGTCGGTGATGATATGACCTATGAGGACTTGGTGAGCCGTTGTCACCAGGCGGAGAATAGCATTCAGCGTAACAAGTCTTTCTCTCAGTCTAGACCTGCGAGTTCTTTGGGTCCCCATGCTCAGTCTTTCAAGAAGTCCGGATCTACTTCTTATTCCTCTGGTTCCGGTGGTGTTATTCGTTATGGGAAAAAGGAGAAGTGCGACCATTGTGGGAAGAACCATCCGATATACAAATGTTGTAAAGCTTCTGGGGCATGTTTTTGATGTGGAGAGGTTGGTCATCTCCGGAGGGATTGTCCATTAGCTGGGGGAGGCGTTCAGGTTCTGGTTCAGGATTGGGTTCTCAGGCTACCGTCCAGCAGAGGTCGCATGGACAGTCTGCTGGGAGTTCTCACTTGAATCCGCAGACTTCTGGCCAGGTGTTTGCCTTGAGGCACGATCAGGCAGTGGAGGATAATGAGAAGGTCATCGCAGGTACATTTCTGTTATATGGTATACCTGCTCTTGTACTCATTAACACTGGTGCATCTCATTCCTTCATTTCTGCACGTTTTGTTAAGAGGCATAAGTTACCATGCATTGCACTAGACGTAGTAGTTTCTGTTTCTACTCCGACGGGCCAATCTGTTTTGGCTAAGCGTCTAGTGATGAGTTGCTCTTTAGAGTTCAAAGATAACATTCTGATAGCGAATCTCATGGTTCTTGCGATGGATGAATTCGATTGTATTATGGGGATAGACATGTTGACTACCTATCGAGCTTCAGTGGACTGCTATCAGAGATTAGTACGCTTTCATCCGGATGGGAGTGATAGCTGGTTTTTCTATGGTGAGGGAGCGCGACCCCCGATGCCGTTGGTATCAGCTTTGAGAGCCCGTCGAGCTCTAGAGTCTGGCGAGGAAGGCTACCTCATCTATGCAATTGATTTATTCACTGAGAGCGTTGGGATAGAGAATATTCTGTTTGTAAATGAATTCCCAGATGTATTTCCTGATGAGATTCCGGGTTTTCCGCCTGCTAGGGAAGTCGAGTTTGGCATAGAGTTGATGTCGGGTACATCGTCTATTTCTCGAGCACCGTCTGGCTCCATCATAGATGCGAGAGTTAAAGACTCAGTTACAGGATCTTTTGGACAAAGGGCACATTCGTCCTATTGTATCTCCTTGGGGAGCTCCTATTCTCTTCGTGAAGAAGAAGGATGGGTCTATGCGGCTATGCATTGACTATCGACAGCTGAATCGGGTTACTGTGAGAACAAGTATCCTTTGCCTCGTATTGATGACTGGTTTGATCAGTTGCGGGGGTACTTCGGTTTACTCCAAGATTGACTTGAGATCTGGGTATCATCAAATGAGAGTCCGAGATCAGGACATAGCCAAGACTGCATTCCGTACTCGTTATGGGCATTACGAGTTTCTAGTGATGTCTTTTGATTTGACTAATGCACCGGCTATATTTATGGATCTGATGAACCGCGTCTTCAGGGAGTTTTTGGATAAGTTTGTCGTGGTATTCATTGACGACATTCTAGTATATTTGCGTGATGCACACGAGCATGTTTCTCACTAGCGGTTGGTACTGCAGACTCTTCGGAATGAGCAGTTTTATGCCAAACCGAGTAAGTGTGAGTTCTGGATGGATTGAGTGGTCTTTCTTGGCCATATTATATCCAAGGAGGAGATTTCTGTTGATCTGAGCAAGATCGAGGCAGTTCTTAATTGGTCGCGTCCGATGACGGTTGCTGAGATCCGTAGTTTTCTAGGTCTAGCAGGATATTATCTTCGCTTCATTCTGAACTTCTCACAGCTAGCTCGACCATTGACGCAGCTTACTCGCAAGGATGTTGATTTCGAGTGGTCCTCAGAGTGCGAGAAGAATTTTTGTGAGCTTCGATGGCGGTTGACTTTTGCGCCGGTATTGGCATTACCGCCAGGATCTGGAGGGTATGTGGTGTACACAGATGCTTATCTTCAGGGGTTAGGTTGTGTTCTGACTCAGAATGGGCATGTGATTGCATACGCTTTTAGACAGTTGAAGTTGCACGAAAACAATTATCCAGTTCATGATTTGGAGTTGGCATCTATTGTGTTCGCTTTAAAGATCTGGCGTCATTATCTGTATGGCGAAAAATTTGAGATCTTCACCGATGTAGTGACCCTGCATGGAATTACCTACTAACTGACAATCAATAGCATGCATTAAACTTAATATAGCAATATACTTAACAGAGTAAAAACGTGCGAAAACTTAACCATAAATTACATATCAGCTTAGTAATATAATTCAGGCTTAAATCTGTAGTGATACAACCATATCGAAATTCTTAAAATTAAACATTATACAGCTAATAAATCTGTTGGAGAACTGCAATCAGATCAATCAGAATTGATACCCGGTGCAGCGGAAGTTTAAAAATTTTATATGGAACGATTCCATAATGGGTATCAAAACTTTACGATTAAATTGTGTGTGTAAAAATTAAATAAACAATTATAAATTTTTACCTCCAATCTCGAATCGAGATTATGGACACCAACAGATTGCTCCGCTCTTGTTGTATATCCCTAGAACTGATGGACACACTGTTCTTCAATCAGGTCCACAAACAGAGATTTAATCCCTCTGATAGATTGCACTAGAAAATCTATCAGAAGTTTCTACGAAGAGAATTAACGAATTTGATCCGTTAAACCAGACTGTAATTCAAAATTCACAGGCTGGATTTTTCCCGAGCAGAGGGGAGGGGGCGGCCACTTCAGAGAAAACAAGGCTAGGGTTTTCAAAAATATTTTGTGACCTCTGTTGTATAATTTTTGTACTGCAATAACTTATTTATAATGTGGGCTGCTAACAGCTTAGGGACCATTAGTCATAAGTTCAAGTCTGACAAGCAAAGCCTGCATGTTCAAAAATTAATATAAAATTCATCGTGACTCAGATTGATAAACCAATTTCACCAATGTTCACAGAAACCATTTCTGCATCTTTTAGAGTCAAGATAAATTTTCTGAATCCGAATTCAGTGATTTCCAAAAAATGCCCATCCCTATGTCATTTTAGGAAATCTTACTCCTCTACTCTTAAATAAGAAGTCTCACTTCTTTGTTCATTAAATTTAACTCTTTAAATTTAACTATCTCAACGGGGATTAAAAATCCAATACTCTGTGTGACCCTCAATGGTTCAGGGATACAGCTAGCCATGGGCTCACAACTCCTTGTGACTCGGAATAACAATTTCCGACTTGCCCATCGAATCATGGTAAGAGCGCCTAGCAACATCGCCCCATGATTCCCTAGGTATCACTGATAGTGCCTACAAGAACCAATAGATTTTGGTTAGCGTACAGTACGGTCCCTTCATCCATATATCCCGATCGAATCAACAACCATTGGTAAATTGAGAGTCGTTCGAGATTCGATAACTATGCAATACATCTTGAAGATCAAATAGTGACATCGCATGTGCTACTAAGAAACCATTTCTTAAAACACATCATGTACTCTGGCCAGATATTCGTCACACTAATATCTCCTCAGATCACATAGGATATCCACACTCGCAAGTATGTGGTGAATCCTTGACAATAAAGCATCGACTCCTATATGTGTTGTAACTGTACCCAATCCCGACATCTGATGACCCCCATAGAGTCGGTAAATGAGTCAAAGCACGGTACTAGCATATAGAGTCTCAATGATGTTTCAAGTAGTAAGGACTAATGGTGTACAACCAAAACCGCGGACTTTATCCACTCGATAAGTGATAACCACTTGGAAAGTCCGGATAGGGTAGTTCGATCATTCATCGTATGAATATCCATTTGCATGCTTTGAACATCTCCATGTTCCTTACCAATGAAACGTGGTACTCTGCATCGCAAATGCTAGTCTCAAACTCGAGCGATCCTTATCCTTATTATCGGACGGCTCAATCGACTAGGAACAGTTTAGAACATACAGTGACTATAAGATGTGTTTCATGATAGCCATCCACATGTGCTACCACATCTTACATACACTATAGTATATTCAAGGTCTTTATCAAAACAACAATAGTATATAACAATATGAAGAAAGATAAAGTCATTGCCATTATTAAAAGTGTAATTATATTAAACAAAAGATTGTTTATACAAAGAGTCATCAAAGCCCTTAGCCACAAGTTGGCTCACCGGGCACCCACTCTTTCAAAATCATGCTGTATAAAAACTTTCAAAGCTCTTGCTCCCTAGTCCTGCCTTGAACTACCAGTTCCGTCCATCCTGCGACCTGCCCCATGGAATAGGGTGTCCAAGATAACAACTAGGACGTGAGCGCTACGCCCAGTACATAGACATGAGTAAACATATGTATATAATGCATGCAACATGATGACTGGTAAAAGATCATCTGAAAAGTCATGCGCTCAGAACCGGCACCATATGAGTGCTGCCACCGCACAGATCAACCTCTGGGTGCAACCACACTCGTCTAGTACACCAGAGTAGACAGACATAAATGCCCCCGCCGTCGCGGTACTCTCAGTGACAGACTATCGAGTATAGAGTTGAGCGGCTCTATAATCAGGTATAACAAAGAATAGGCTCAACGTGTATATGCACATGACATATGAGTATAGAAAACGGTAAATCATAAATCATGCCATATAATAATGCCAAATAAATGCAACATATAAACATGTATACTCGCTGGCAATCTCAGTCAATGTGTACGTACCTCTAGGCTAGTTCAAGTAAAGTAGATCCTAGGTTCCAAGCCTATATTCAAAAGTTCACCGTATCACTACACAAGTTCTATAAGCCTTAACTAAGCTAATAAGTACTCCCAAAACTTAAATCGATTCCCGGACCATACCTTCGTCCGAAGTAAGCCCTTTGAAGACGCTAGTCCCGGATGACTATAACCACAACTTGGTTATTCCAGAACTTCAATTATAATCGATAGGGCCCTCAAGTGTATATCTCACACTATATAACTGAAGAAGGAAACTCGGGAATTCGTAATTGAAAATGAACTCTGAACGGCCCTATTTATAGCCAAATTTCTCGGCCAGGATCGGAACTTCCGATTTCGGAATCGGAGCTTCCGATCCAGCTCATTGCGTGCATGTCTGCCACGCCAGGATCGGAACTTTCGATCTACGATCCGAGCTTCCGATCTGCTCTATGATCGACACTTGTCAAAACTCGCGACTGAGTCATCGATCATTTCTGGCAGCTGGGGATCGGAACTTTCGTTCCAGGATCGGAGCTTCCGTTCCGATCGGAGCTTACTATCCAGGATCGGAGCTTACTATCTGGGATCAGAGCTTACTATCCGGCCCAAAATTAAAAAGCCCAAATTTTACTTCTGAAGTCCAATAACACTCCGAAATTGGTTAAATACCAACCCTTAATCATGTTTAACATATTATTATCTTAAAATGGTATCTGGGTTACTACATTCTCCCCACCTTTAGATATTTTGTCCGCGAAATAACATCTAAAGACAATAAAGATAACAATATGAAACATCAAACCATGGCTTATTACAACAACTGTAAGTACATCTTACATGGTAATCAAAAATACAAAGCAAACAACTCAGGATATTCTGCTCGCATACGACTCTCAGTTTCCCAAGTTGCTTCTTCAACGCCTCAGCGCTGCCACTGTACCATCACAAGTGGTATAGTCTTGTTCCGAAGAACTTTCTCCTTTCTGTCTAGGATACAGATTGGTCGTTCAACAAAAGACAGATCTGGCTCTAGCTGAATATCAGTAGACTGAATCACATGAGATTCATCAGGTATGTATTGTCGAAGCAACGACACATGAAAAGCATTGTGTATACTGGAAAGAGATGGCGGTAAAGCCAAACGATAAGCAACATCTCCGATCTTCTCTAGTATCTGGAAAGGCCCAATGTAACGAGGAGACAACTTGCCTTTCACACCAAATCTCATCACCTTCCTGAAAGGTGATACTCGCAGAAAAACATATTCACCAGGCTCAAACTGAAGTGGCCTGCGGCGAATATTCGCATAACTGGCTTGTCTATCTTCAGCAACTTTGATCCTATGCTTGATCAAATCTACCTTGTCTACAATTTGTTGCACCAATTCAGGACCCTCGACTTTCCGTTCCCCGAATTCATCCCAGAATAATGGAGTACGACACCGTCGACCATACAATGCCTCGAAAGGTGTCATATCAATACTACGATGATAACTGTTATTGTAGGCAAATTCAATCAAAGGTAACTGATCCTGCCAAGATAAACCAAAGTCCATGACAGAAGAACGTAGCATATCCTCCAGCGTACGAATAGTGCGCTCTGACTGCCCATCAGTCTCCGGATGATACGCAGTGCTCAAACTCATAGTGGTACCCAACGCCTGCTGAAAACTACCCCAAAAAGGTGAAGTAAATCGCGGATCTCTATCACTGACGATACTCACTGGAATCCCATGTAATCACACAATCTCCTGGATATATAAGCGTGCCATGCGATCATAAGAATACTCCCGGTTATAAGGAATGAAATGTGCTGATTTTGTCAAACGATCAACGACAACTCAGATAGCATCACACTGACGTGAAGTCATAGGCAAGTGGGTAACAAAATCCATAGTCACGTGCTCCCACTTCCATTCGGGAATCTCAAGATTCTGCAGTAATCCACCTGGTCGTCGATGTTCAGCCTTGACCTGTTGACAAACCAAACATCTCGAAACAAATTGATACACACTTCGCTTCATCCCTTCCACCAGAATCTAGTTCGCAAGTCCTTATACATTTTCATACTTCTAGGATGAACTGATAATCGACTCCTGTGAGCTTGAGATAGAATATCATTCCTGAGCTCCGCAACATTAGGTGCAACCACTCTATTGGATAGGCACAATAAACCATATGCCTGAAAATGAAATCCAGATGTATTAACTCTATTGGCTAGACGTGTCAATCGCTGAATCTTAACATTAGATATCTGAGCATCTCTGATCCGAGAATACAATGCTGGCTCAGATAGAATAGTATACAAACGAATCTCATTCCTCCCTTTCTTGTGCTTGATCGTAAAACTCAATGAACAGCACTCTTGAATCATATGAGATATTTCATTAGTCTGAAGTGCAGACAGTCTCACCTTCCGACTCAAGGCATCAGCAGTAAGATTAGCAGAACCTGGATGATATTTGATCTCACAATCATAATCCTTCAGGAGATCCATCCAGCGTCTCTGTCGCATATTCAACTCTGCCTGGGTGAATAAATACTTCAAACTCTTGTGATCCGTAAATATCTCAAATTTCTCGCCATAAAGATAATGTCTCCAAATCTTGAGCGCAAATACAATGGCGGCTAACTCGAGATCATGCACTGGATAGTTATTCTCATGCGTCTTCAACTGTCGAGAAGCATAGGCAATAACATGTCCATGTTGTGTCAACAGACATCCCAACCCCTGACCAGAGGCATCAGTATAGACAACATAACCTCCTGCTCCAGAAGGTAGAGCAAACACAGGTGCAGTAGTAAGACGTCTACGCAGCTCGTGAAACGAATCCTCACAATCCGAGGACCAAATGAAGGTAACATCTTTCCGAGTAAGCTGAGTCAAAGGCCTGGCCAACTGTGAAAAATTCTCGATGAACCGACGGTAATATCCCGCTAGACCCAAGAAACTACGAATCTCAGCAACCGTTGTCGAACGAGACCAGTTCAGCACTGCCTCTATCTTACTAGGATCAACAGATATCCCTTCACTCGAAATCACATGGCCGAGAAATACTACCCGATCAAGCCAGAATTCACACTTGCTCAATTTCGCATATAGCTGCTTATCTCGTAACGTCTGTAGAACAATCCTCAAATGTTGTGCATGCTCATCCTTGTCATGAGAATAAACAAGAATATCATCTATGAAGACGATGACAAATCTATCCAGATAATTTCGAAATACCTGATTCATCAGATTCATAAAGACTGCCGGTGCATTCGTCAAACCGAATGGCATCACCAGAAACTCATAATGCCCGTATCGGGTCCTGAAAGTAGTCGTAGATATATCTGAGTCTCGTACCCTCATCTGATGGTATCCAGATCTCAGATCTATCTTCGAATAAACAGAAGTACCCTGTAGTTGATCGAACAGATCATCAATCCGCGACAAAGGATACTTATTCTTGATGGTGACACGATTCAACTGCCTGTAATCAATACATAATCGCATCGATCCATCCTTTTTCTTGACAAACAAAACAGGTGCTCCCCACGGAGAAACACTCGGACGAATATATCCCTTATCAAGCAGATATTGCAACTGCTGTTTCAATTCCCTCATCTTTGACGGTGCCAGAAGATAAGGTGCTCGGGATATAGGCGTAGTTCCTGATACTAGATCAATACCAAATTCAACCTCTCGAACCGGAGGAAAACCAGGAATCTCATCAGGGAATACGTCAGGAAACCCGCTGACAATCGGTAGCTGATCAATACCCGGACTACTCGCAGACATATCAACCGCATAGATGGGGTAGCCCTCCCCACCTGACTCCAAGACATGACATGCCTCCAGAGCCGAAACAAGTGGCATCGGAGGTCGTGCACCCTCACCATAAAAGTACCAGCTATCACCCTCAACGGGATGAAACTGTGCCAGACGCTGATAACAATCCACAGTAGCGTGATACAAAGTCAGCATATCTATTCCCAAAATACAATCAAAATCTGTCATCGCTAATATCATCAAATTAGCCGATAACACATTACCCTCAAATTCCAGAAGGCAACCCATCACTAGACGCTTAGTTACTACTTCCTACTCTAACGGAGTAGATACAACTAAATTCATATCTAATGATACGTAAGGTAATCTATGTCTCTTAACGAAGCGACTAGAAATAAAGGAATGCGATGCTCCAGTATCAATTAATACAAGTGCAGGAATACCACATAACAAGAAGTTACCTGCCAACATGCGATCGCTTCCCTCAGTAGCCTGCTCCTGAGACAGAGCAAACACCTGCCCTTGAGTCTGGGGACGAAAACCAGAAGAACTCTATGGTGCTGGCTGCTGACGTGGAAAAGTAGAAGCCTGAGATCCAACCTGGGATCCCGATCCACTAGCAGAACCCATACGCTGAGTACAATCTCTCCGCAGATGTCCCTGCTGACCACAAATATAACAAGCCCCAGTAGCTCTCCAACATGAAGCTGCAGGATGCTTCCCACCACAGTGGCTACAAAACTCCTTCTTCTTTTTCTTCTTCCCAAAGCGGAAAGTACCTCGTGAACCATGAGAACCAGACGAAGTAGTAGGAGTAGAAGAAGACGTAGGTACAGATGGCACAACAGATTGAGCTCGAGACTCAACAAATCCACTAGGCTGTGCTGGCATCATCAACTGTCCACGCCTGTTGCTGGTCTCCACAAGACGGCAACGGTTCACCAAAGTCTCATAAGACACCGGGTCATCACAGGCGACAACCTGTGCGTAGATATCTTGGTTCAGGCCTTGCAGAAAGATATCATACTTCGACGCATCACTTGAATTAATATGAGGACTGAAAGGTAGCAGATCAAGAAATCGTTGCTGATACTGATCAATATTCATTGATCCTTGCCTCAAAGTAAGCAACTCCATAGATCGTGCTTGGCGAACAGCCGGAGGAAAATATAATTTCTGAAACTCCCGACAGAAATCCCCCCAAGTCACCTGTCCTCTCTCAGTACGTGCCTGAGCAACCTTGGCATCCCACCAAAAACGTGCTCTATCCTCTAGAACGAATTCTAGAACTTCCAGTTTCTGCTCCTCAGTAAACTCAAAAGCTCAGAACGTGCTCTCAAGTTTAGACATCCAGCTTCTAGCTTGTTCAGGATTCTCGCCTCCCACTAAGGGTTTCGGTCCTACCTGCATGAACTTATTAATAGTATAGGGACGTCGACCCTCATGAGGACGATTTTGATCATCCTGATGATGATGGCGACGATTATGATGACCACCTCCCTGGCCAACACTACCATGACTCTCGTCAGCCATATCCTGAAAAGAATTACACATTAAAATCCCAAATGCGCAAGAATTACTCAAGACTAAACAAAATCCCAAGTACTAATCCCAAAATCTATGCATGCTCTGATACCAAAAATGTAGTGACCCTGCATGGAATCACCTACTAACCGGCAACCAATAGCATGCATTAAACTTAATACAGCAATATACTTAACAGAGTAAAAACGTGCGGAAACTTAACCATAAATTACATATCAGCTTAGTAATATAATTCAGGCTTAAATCTGTAGTGATACAACCATATCAAAATTCTTAAAAGTAAACATTATACAGCTAATAAATCATGCTGTATAAAAACTTTCAAAGCTCCTGCTCCCTAGTCCTGCCTTGAACTACCAGTTCCGTCCATCTTACGACCTGCCCCATGGAATAGGGTGTCCAAGATAACAACTAGGACGTGAGCGCTACGCCCAGTACATAGACATGAGTAAACATATGTATATAATGCATGCAACATGATGACTGGTAAAAGATCATCTGAAAAGTCATGCTCAGAACCGGCACCATATGAGTGCTGCCACCGCACGGATCAACCTCTGGGTGCAACCACACTCGTCTAGTACACCAGAATAGACAGACATAAATGCCCCCGCCGTCGCGGTACTCTCAGTGGCAGACTATCGAGTATAGAGATGAGCGGCTCTATAATCAGGTATAACAAGGAATAGGCTCAACGTGTATATGCACATGACATATGAGTATAGAAAACGGTAAATCATACATCATGCCATATAATAATGCCAAATAAATGCAACATATAAACATGTATACTCGCTGGCAATCTCAGTCAATGTGTACATACCTCTAGGCTAGTTCAAGTAAAGTAGATCTTAGGTTCCAAGCCTATATTCAAAAGTTCACCGTATCACTACACAAGTTCTATAAGCCTTAACTAAGCTAATAAGTACTCCCAAAACTTAAATCGATTCCCGGACCATACCTTCGTCCGAAGTAAGCCCTTTGAAGACGCTATTCCCGGATGACTATAACCACAACTTGGTTATTCCAGAACTTCGATTATAACCGATAGGGCCCTCAAGTGTATATCTCACACTATATAACTGAAGAAGGAAACTCGGGAATTCATAATTGAAAATGAACTCTGAATGAACGGCCCTATTTATATCCAAATTTCTCGGTCAGGATCGGAACTTCCGATTTCGGAATCGGAGCTTCCGATCCAGCTCATTGCGTGCATGTCTGCCACGCTAGGATCGGAACTTCCGATCTACGATCGGAGCTTCCGATCTGCTCTATGATCGACACTTGTCAAAACTCGCGACTGAGTCTTCGATCATTTCTGGCAGCTGGGGATCGGAACTTCCGTTCTAGGATCGGAGCTTCCGTTCCGATCGGAGCTTACTATCCAGGATCAGAGCTTACTATCTGGGATCGGAGCTTACTATCCGGCCCAAAATTAAAAATCCCAAATTTCACTTCTGAAGTCCAATAACACTCCGAAATTGGTTAAATACCAACCCTTAATCATGTTTAACATATTATTATCTTAAAATGGTATCTGGGTTACTACAACCGACTACAAGAGTCTCAAGTATTTGTTCACTCAGGCGGAGTTGAACATGAGGCAGAGACATTGGATGGACTTGCTTAAGAACTATTATTGCGAGATTAAGTATCATCCGAGAGCTTCTTATCTCATTGCTGATTTCTTGAGTCGCAAGGTGCGAGTATTCACACTTCAGATTTGTTCGATATCTCGTGCGATCGAGGATTGTTGTTTTTCAGGGTATTCTTTCAAGCACAAGAAGGGTATGCAGAGTATCCAGATGTTTGCGATATTATCTGAGCCAGCTTTGTATTTGCGAATTCCGGATGCTCAGATGTCTGATTCGAACACCCAGCGTTTGGCTCATCTAGCCAACGAGGGTAGTACGTCTAGATTTCACTATCAGTCAGATGGGTTTTTGTGTTTGTCTGGTAGGCTTGTGATTCCGGAGGATGAAGAGTTACGAGAAGATATCTTGTCTTAGGCACATCGCACTAAGTTAAGTATTCATCCGGGGAGCAACAAGATGTATAAGGATCTGCGTACTTGGTTTTTGTGGAAAGGGATGAAACGCAATGTGTATCAGTATGTTTCGAAATTCTTGGTATGTCAGCAGGTCAAGGCAGAGCACCGATGACTTAGAGGTTTGCTTCAAAGTCTGCATATCACGATGGATTTTGTGACCCATTTGCCAGTATCCTCGAGAAATTGTGATGATATCTGGGTTGTGGTGGACCGACTCACCAAGTTAGCTCATTTCATTTCCTATAGCCGAGAGTACAATGTAGATCATATGGCTCGGTTGTACATTCAAGAGATCGTTTGACTTCATGGAGTGCCTGTGAGCATTGTCAGCGATCAAGACCCCGGGTTTACTTCTAGGTTATGGGGGAGTGTTCAGCGTGCAATGGGCAATACTCTCAGTTTGAGTAATGCCTATCACCCGGAGACTGATGGACAGTCAGAGCGTACAATCCATACTTTGGAGGATATGCTTCGAGCGTGCACTATGGATTTTGGTTCAGCCTGACAGGATCATTTGTCATTGATTGAGTTCGCATACAACAACAGATATCATAGTAGCATTGGGATGACACCTTTTGAGGTGTTGTATGGGTGACGTTGTCGTACTCCACTCTTCTGGAAATAAATGGGGGAGAGACAGGCTGAGGGACCAAAGTTAGTCCAGCAGGTAGCCGATATTAGTTGATGTTCTCGGTAAAGGTCACTACAATCTAAGTGTTATCGGACGAATCTAAGTTTAAGGGCTTTAGTTAAGGGGCAGCAACTCGAACTAGCCTGTGGCAAAATAAAAGAGTTCGTAAATATATATTTAATGGTTGTATATGTATATTTTGATATAAGTATGATTTTTATGAAAAATAGATTAAATATATATTTACAGGCAAAATTTTAAGGAAAATGATATCTTTAAGTTAATGATTCATGCATGTATTTTTATGTTAAGCTTATGGGCATGTAAATAAAATATTTTTGGGAAGTTGAGGTGATTTGTGGCACTTTCGTTTATGGGTCCACGGATCCCAAAGGTTTGATGAAATGACACTCATGTTTATGAGCTTACGGATCCCCAAAGGTTGGGTGAAGGGGCAGAAGAGGCGTAGGGAAGCCATAAAGGTTGGGTAGATCTCGCCGCCACGTACTTTGGTTTATAGATTGATCAATCGCTTATGTTTATGGTCACACTTCACTGATATGACCCACATGAAATGATTATTAAGTTTATGACATGCCAATGCTTATGTTATTTATTTACGTTACGTATTATGACCATGATCAAGATTACGATGATGTTTGTGTTTATGATTCAGCATTCTGCAGACGTTTTTATGATCATGCATGCATAAGATACCTCAAGATATTTTGATACGATATGTGCTTGCATGCGGTTTTATTATTTAGTATTTTTTATTAAAGGATAGAGCATGCTAAGCCTGTGGGCTCATTAGATCTAAATGGTGTGCATGTGAGTAAGATGTTAGTCAGGATGTTGTGGTCCCGACTGGCGGGGAGGACCTTTGAGCATTCGTGGCAAGCTAGCACACCCATGACCTTCGCGCTTTAATGTTTCAATGATTATGAGATTGTATCAAAATATTTCCGCATTTTTACGTTATGGAATATTTACACATGGATTTATAATGTGTTCGAGTATTTAAATTTTGACATGAAATCGCTTCTTATTATGTATTAAATTTTATGAAAATCTATTTTTAAGTATAGATGCATATATGTATGGGCATATATGTAGTATTTTTTTAAAAATAATTTACGAGTTAGGGTCGTTTCACCAAGACTTTAAAAAAGTCAGTGATTATAATTTCGCGATGTATCAAATAGTCTTGCAATTGAAATTTTGTGGACATGAAGTCACTGAGATGGAAATGCTTGAGAAAACATTTTTCAGATTCCACGCATCTAATATAACTCTACATCAACAGTATAAAGTGTGTGGATTTTTGAGATATTCTGATCTCATCGATTGTCTTCTTGTGGCAAAAAAGAACAACAAATTGTTAATAAGAAATCATCAATTCCGACCCACTTGATCAATGGCATTTCCTGAAGCATATGTCGTAATGAAAAATAAAAACCAAAATCAAAGGCATAAACAATATTTTGGTCATGGGCGAAGTCGAGGACGTGGGTGTGGTCGTGTACGTAGAAATGATCGCGGTCGTGGTCGAGACCATGGATATAATCGAGATAGTTATTCCAATAACTCATCTTAAAAAGACGTCACGAATCATCCACCGAAAAGGCAGCATGAAAATATGAGTGAAAATGAAAATCACTCAAAAAAAGCTCAGAGTGTTTGTTATAGGTGTGACACTCCACAACATTGGTCACGTACTTGTCGAGCCCTTGAGCACCTTTGTAAGCTCTATAAAGAATCGATAAAGGAAAAAGGAAAAGAGACCACTTTTGTTGAAAATATTGACCATTTAATTGGTTCAACTAGTTTCAATACTGCTGATTATTTTGAATGATTTCGAGGACAATGGTTAATGTATTGGTGGGACTAGAATGTAACACATTGTATTTTTCATGCATTCTTGTATTATTATAAATCTTGTTATATTTTGCATTTGCATTGTACTTAATTTTTCTTTATTGCATTTTTTGTGAAGTTTGATATGGAAAATGCTATGAGCAAACACGGAAATAATCTCATGGAAGTTTTCATACCAGATATTGGTACAACGCGCACTATTCTTTGAGATAAAAGATATTTTTTGTAATAAATAAACAAAAACAATGGTGAATACAATATCAGGTCCTGTAAACTTGATTGAAGGTTGTGGTAAAGCACAATTTTTTACCTAATGGTACAAAATTTTTTATAAGTGATGTTTTATATTCACCACAATTGAAAAGAAATTTGTTGAGTTTTAATGACATATATTCTCATGGATATGATACTGAGACTATAACTGATGGAAATCAGAAATATATGTGTCTTACCACATATAAATTAGGAAAGAAATACGTGGTTGAAATTAGCAATACTCCCTATTGGATTGCATTATACACATATAAGTTCAATCGAATCAAATATGGTGGTTAATAGTTCTTCACTGTTAACAAATTGACATGATCGATTGGAACATCCTGGTTCAATAATGATGCAAAGAATTAGTGAAAATACACATGGTCATCCACTGAAAGGCCATAAATTTTTTCAGAATAATAAGTTTCAATGTAAAGCATGTTCTATTGGAAAACTTATTATAAGACCATCACCAACTAAAATCCAAAGTGAATCACCCATATTTCTTGAAAATATTCAGGATGATATTTGTGGGCCAATTCATCCACCATGTGGATCATTTTGATACTTTGTGGTATTGATTGATGTCTCTAGCAGATGGTCACATGTATTCTTATTGTCAACTCGGAATGTGGAATTTGTAAGATTAATGACTCAAATAATAAAATTGTGGAATTAATTTCTCGATTATACAATCAAGAAAATAAGACTTGATAATGTTGGAGAATTTACTTCCCAAACTTTCAATGACTATTGTATGTCGATGGGAATCACCGTTGAACATCATGTAGCTCATATTCATACACAGAATGGATTAGCTAAATCATTGATTAAACGTCTACAACTGATTGCTAAACCAATGATTATGAGAACAAAACTCCCTATTTCAATATGGTGACATGCAATTTTACATGTTGTTGCATTGATTCGCATCAGACCAAGTGCATATCATAAATAATCTCCGTTGCAGCTTGCATTTGGTAAAGAACCTGATATTTCTGATCTGAGAATCTTTGGATGTATGGTGAATGTGTCTATTGCACCACCTCAAAGATAAAAAAAAATGGGTCCTCAAAGAAAAATCGTATTTATATCGGTTATGATAGCTCATCGATCATTCGATATCTTGAGCCTCAGACAGGCGATGTGTTTACATCATATTTTGCTGATTGTCATTTTGATGAAAATATCTTCCCAATGTTAGGGGGAGAAAATAAACACATAAAAAAATTACATGGTATGTACCATCATTGTTACATTTGGATCCAATGACCAAACAATGTGATAAAGATATACATCAAAATGTGCATTTGCAAAGAATAGCAAATTAAATGCCAGATGCATTTACAGACAAAAAAAGGGTGACAAAATCATATATATAATATACCTGTTGTAAATGCCCCAACTCAAATTAAAATTCCAAAGACTCATGATGTCATAAAGCACCTGAATCATGAAATGTCAGTCGGTTCCAAGGATAAAAATTCTCGTAAAAGCAAATTAATAGAGAAACACGATGATCAAAAAATTAAAAATAGTATTCCAAAAAAAAACACATTATGATAAAGATGTTCCGTCAGAACTACAAACTGACGAGAATTGTGAAATTTCTCTTAATTATATTAATACTGGAAGAATATGAAACCGAAAAGATATAGAAAATATTGATGAGATATTTTCTTATAATGTGGCATGTGACATCATAAATGAGAATGAAGATCATGAACCAAAATCTTTTGGTAAATGTAAAACTCGCCATGATTGGGTGAAATGGAAAGATGTCATCCAGGTTGAATTGGATTCGCTGAATAAACGTAATGTTTTTGGACCTATAGTCCTTACACATGATGGTGTAAAACCCGTTGGATACAAATTAGTTTTTGTTCGAAAGCGAAATGAAAGAAATGAAATAGTAAGATATAAAGTTAGGCTTGTTGCACAAGATTTTTCTCAAAGGTCTGGAATTGATTATGAAGAAACGTATTCTCCTGTTATTGATGCAATCACGTTTCGATATTTGATTAGTTTGGCAGTGTCTGGAAATTTTGAAATGTGTCTTATGGATGTTGTTACAGCTTTTTTATACGGATCACTTGATATGATATATACGTGAAAATCCCTGAAAAATTTAAGATGCCTGAAGCACAAAGTTCAAAACCCAAAGAATTTTATTCTGTGAAATTGAAAAGATCATTATATGGGTTAAAGCAATCCGGCCGAATGTGGTATAATCGGTTGAGTGAACACTTGATGAAAAATGGATATGTAAATGATCCAATATTCTCTTGTATTTTCATCAAGAAAACAACATTTGGATATGTAATTATTGATGTATATGTTGATGATATAAAAAAATCATTGGAACGAATAATGAAATTCAAGAAGTTATGATGTACTTGAAGGAAGAATTCGAAATGAAAGACCTTGGAAAAACCAATTATTGTCTGGGTTTGCAAATTGAACAAAAAATGTGGAATTTTTATTCACCAGACAAATTATACAGAAAAGGTTCTTAAACGTTTTAATATGGATAAATCAAATCCTTTAAGTACTCCAATGGTTGTTAGATCATTGAATGTAGAAAAGGATCCATTCCGTCCATATGAAGATGATGAAATTATTCTTGGTTAAGAAGTACCATATCTAAGTGTCATTGGTGCCCTTATGTATCTTGAAAATTGTACTAGACCTGATATATTTTTTGCTGTAAATTTATTGGCAAGATTCAGCTCATATCCAACAAAGAGGCACTAGAACGGAATTAAACATATATTTCGTTATCTATGAGGAACGACATATTTGGGACTTTTGTATTCAAAAGATACCAATCAAAGTATCATTGATTATGCTGATGCTGGATATTTATCTGATCCACATAAGATACATTCTCAAATCGGATATGTATTTACTCGTGGAGGCACTGTAATTTCTTGGTGTTCACAGAAACAGACAATTGTAACAACTTCATCAAATCACGCCGAGATATTGCGCTACATGAAGCAAGCCGTGAATGTGTTTGGCTAAAATCAATGACACGACATATCAAAAGTTCTTGTAGATTTTCAGTAGACAAGAAGCCTGTGACACTATATGAAGATAATGTTGCATTTGTTGCTCAAATGAAAGAAGGATACATCAAAAGTCACAGAACTAAACATACCCCCCCCAAAGTTCTTTGTCTACACTCAAGAGTTTGAGAAGAATAAAGATATTGTTATCTGTTATATTCAATCAAGTGAGAACTCATCAGATCTCTTCACAAATGCAATTCCCACAGAAATATTCAAAAAGCATATATATAGCATTAGGATGCACAATCTACGGAATATGTGAAGAATCATTTGTGTATATGAGGGAGATTTTACGTGGTTGCACTCTTTTTTTTTATATGATTTTTATCCCACTGGATTTTTTTCTAGTAAGATTTTTAACGAGGCAGTATAAAAAACACGTAATATCACGATCATCATCACAAGGGGGAGTATTGAAAATTATATATTAAAATTAGATTGAAAATTATTGTGATGGTGAAGTGATGAAATTTTAATTTTTGATTATGCAATAGATGCCATATTTATTTTTTGAACATTTTTCAATTGAGGATCTATAAATAGACCTCAACATTTGTGAAGTAATTACACAAGTTTAGAGAGAAGAAATTTATAAGTGTTTGAGTTGATATATTTTGAGTTTTAGAGTTTTTACTTTTTACGATAAATTTTTATTTTTTCACAACAGTATCTATATTTTTGCTTGTTATGATCCAAAATTTTTTTTTTTGTTTGCTTGTTATAGCATCTACAGAAGAAAATAAATATCTGACATTGTATCTCCATAATTTTCTCCCAAAACAATGCCCAAATTGTTTATTTCCCCATGTTGAAGAGAATTTAGGCAGACAGAATTAGTTTGAGTAACATCTCCTCAACCGGTTAAGACAACGTGAAACAGAGCTTGTTTGATAAAATCGAAAATAAACTGTTTTATTATTATTATTAGAAAAAAAATTACGCCTTCTGGAGCTTAAATTCAAATGACGAAAATAGCGGACATGAGATATATATACTCGGTTACGGAAAAGTGCAATAATTCATTCTTACCAAATGATTATTGATGTTTTAAGTTGAGGGACTTCAAGCTCCCATCATTTGTCATTAGATGTGTGATTAATAATGCCCCAAGTCAAAAAAAAAAAAAAAAAAAACCAGACAGCAATATTTTCAAATACTTTGAAAAGATAAAGAAAGTCACACAGCTGCACATGTTTCTCATTGCTCTTCACAATTTAGGGACTGTCTTCTACATCTGCACTCAAACAGTTCATCCCAAGCCTGCCGCAGATGCCCATAGCTAAAACCATGAGCGAATAAACAATAACCACGATTTAGCAACGTCGAACCGTTTGAAGTGCAGATTTTCTGAAAACAAAAGTTAAGGAAGACTCAAGTTCAGAGCAAAGAATTAGGGATTTAGCGATTGGAGGGAAAGGAAAAGAAGGGGCATGTGAAATAGGAAACAACATACCATGTTGCCTGTAGACATCATAACTTTATCATACGCCTTGTTAAAACGATAATGACAAGAAGTTGTAATGTATTTGTCATATTCAAAAAAATTAATGGCAAGCTAAAATATCTTTAACCTGCATGTTACTTTCCAGTAGTTGAAGAATAAAGCACCTGATCTACGGCATGAGTTGAACTAAAACAATGAAAGAGAGGCATTGGAATCAAGGAAACTGGGGTATATAATAGGCCGTCTACCATGAATATTGCCACAACACAATCCAAAATACAGAATGGAAACAAAAGATGTTTCAACAACTTCCTTTTCCTTTCCTGTTTCAATAAGACAGATCTCATCAGATCTTGAATCCAAATACAGACTGCATTTAAAGGGCTCCAAAGAATTATAGGCGTGGGCGAAATACGGGTCGGAGATGATATGATACCACGATTTGCAAACAAGCTTGCATGTGATGACTGATTTTAGGGGAAGTTTTACCAGAATACCAATCAATATTGAGTCGTGAAGATGATCCATCGAAGAAGAAGAAGAAGACGGCTGGAAGATGATCCATCGATCGAAGAAAAAGATGAATTGATTGATTTAGCTCACCCTATCTATATTAATATTAATATTTAATAAAAAGTAACTAGACTTTGAGGTTGAGATGGCAACTTCCTTATTTCGATATAACTCTCATTAAATCTTTATATTTAAATCTTATAGATATGATGATAATACATTTTATTTTTCTTTTCTTTTTTCTAAATAATAATAATTTATTTCCTTTTTATATACGACATATTTTAGGTAAAGATCTCATTGCTTTGTCATTATTTTATTATTATTGTAACACAATCATATTTCTATTGAGGTTTTAAAGTCTCTTATTTTTACAATTTTAATTATTTTATTGTTGTTTCTAAAATTATTGTTTGGATAATATATAATTTTTTAAAAGAATTATTATTTTATTAGAGTGATATCAAAAATATGATCAACAAATTGGACGTTAAAATCCAGATATTAAAAAACGATAAAGTACAATCATACGTATACATGCTTTCGTGTTTCAATAAAGCCATCATAAAAAAAATTTGAAATGTTCATCATTTTAGTGAACTTTCATATCATAGGTGATGTTGAATTTTTTTTTAATTAATTTTGCTAAAAGCTTGATTGAATTAGCTTGTATATATCTCCGATATGGTGAAGCTCTAGTTAAATATTTATATTTAATTTTAGAAAATGTTGTGATATTTTTTTATAGTAGATCTCTTTTTAGATGGTTTTACGGATTTATATGTAAACTCTTAAATCTATTGATTGTGTAATAATTAATTAATTAATAAAGGGAGTGTCATAGTGTCATTTCAATTCATTATATTTTTATAGGATTAATATATCGTAAATGAAAAAAATTATAGAAGAACTACATTGCAATTTTAAATAATAATTTTAAAAAACTGAGACAGAGAAAGGAAAATGACAAATCACCATGCCACCACACCATGTTTGACCGTATACAATTGGACTGTCGAAGCTTTATTGAAACTTCAAAGAATGAATACACGGCTATACCTGTTCACTTTTTATTTTTTAAAAGAATACTATTTTATTCTAAAAACCTATTCTGTTAGATTCTAAAACTAAGTAAAAAATTTATTGTAATTAATCAGATTAAAAATCTATGCATGTAGATTATTTCGTGCATGAGTTGATAGTATATATTAATTTTTTTTAAATAATATATAAAATGCAGTAGATTTTAATAAAATTAAAAGTTTTCAGGAATTATTTTATTAATTTTTTAATAATTAATTATAATATGATAAAAAATTTATTTTTAATTTTATGATTTTTATTATAATAATGTTTAATATTATGAGTGATGTAATCACTAAAAAAATTCAAAAATACTAATTTTAAAATTTTGGAAAGTTTTTGAGAGAGTTTTTTACTTTAATCAAAATACCTATGATAACCTTACAAGAAAGTATTTAAAGGGGTTCATGTTTTAATAATATAGCAATATAGTATAGATTAGTATATAAATCATAGGATATGGTTTTTTTATAATAAAAAAAAACGTTGGATATCCTTTTTTCTTTATTTCCTCACAAATATTTCCTGTTTCCAAAAAAAACCCAAATTTTGTCATTTTGGATTTATTTTTTATGTCAGACATAGACTTTAATCTATTTTACAACATACAATGGTTAACTATATTTTATTGATATTTCTTTTACTCCTGGTCTTGAATAAACGTAGGATACTTTACTCTATTTCTTTTCTTCATCTTTTTAATGATTTTTATTTTAAAGACTAATGTTTATTTATTTATGCTATATTTTAAAATTTAAAACTTAAGAATATCCTATCTATATTTTTGAATGATAATATGACGTAAGAATATCCTATCTATATTTTTGAATGATAAAATGACGTAAGAATATCCTATCTATATTTTTGAATGATAATATGACATCTATAGAAAGCAAGAAAAAAATAATCTATATCATGATATATTTCCAGATCCTGCGATATATTTCTAAAAATATACCCAGAATAAAACCAAATATTTTTCATATTTTTTTTTCTAAAAATACCCAAAACACCACCCCCAACAGTGAGACTACGCTGTTTCTTTCCCCTTGCTCTCAAAGTTCAAAGAAGCTGCAGAGAAATTACGTGGGAACATGAAGAGAATTTAGGAAAAACGACATATCCAATAATCACACACTTGTGGAGTTTCAATTCAAACCATGAAAAATAAATTAAATAATGGAGACATGAGGTATATATTTTCTGTATTAGTACGGGCAAAGTGAAATATTTCTTAATACATGATGCTTTATTATTTTTCATTAGATGGATTGGCAATGCCTAGGTCATAAAACAATATTTTCACATACTTTCAAAAGATAAAGTCACTCATCTGCATCAGACCTTGTTTGCTCTTCACAATATAGGCCTTGTTTTCTACATTTGCACTCGAACAGTTCATCCGGTGCCTGGCCCATTGCTAAAACCATGAGTGAATGGAAATTCGAAGGTATAAAAATAACCATGATTTAGTAACACTGCCACTCACCATTCAAAGTGATCTTCACAGCATATTGAATTTTGAATTATTGAAAGTCCAGATCCTTTCCTGAAAACAAATGTTCAGAGCAAGAGTTATAGATTTAGCAATTTGAGGGAAAAGAAAATAAAACTTTCCCGTTCCTGGGAAAGAAGAAATTATATCTTAAAACCCGAACAAAACCGGATGCCGAATTGGTAATAACTTACCATGTTGCGGTGTAGACATCATAAAATTTATCATACGCCTTGTTAACACAGTACTGACAAACTAAAATATCTCTGATGTCAGTCACCCTGCATGTTGCTTTACAGCATTTGACCTATATCACATAAAATGCTCGTCATTCAAGTACTCAAAAAGTCAAAAAGAAATTAAGTGGAAAAAAATTAATTGTTTTGGAAGTAAATTTAGCAAGATGGACCAAAGCATCATACCAAATGAGAAACAACCTTTCTAAATTTTTTTCATCATTTCAAAAATTAACATGGGTGGGTGAACAATTCAACTAATTGAGCTGCATACAAACTGCTAGCAAACAAAAAAATATCACATTTAAGTAGGCTTGCAAGTAAGACAAACAACCTTCAACGACGACTGGACGACTCAGAAATGAATAATTGACAATTGAAACACTGACCAGATGGTCAACCATTCAAATACGCCATCAATACCCCTTGTACGTTCTGTTTCTATAAGCTGAAAAAGATGGAAATTTTTGGTTCCCTTCTCCAGAGACATTTTCAAACACCCAGAAATGAAAATGAAATTTCACCTTATTGTCAACTTTTTTCCTCACGTAAATAAATCCAAGCCCGATTTCACATTCCACACACATCAGCATTTTCAGTTGAATGGTTCACCACTCCTTACAACAACTCTACAATTATATTTTAACTTCTTAATTCACCCTGAAATCATTAGACCAACACATACAGTGAAAAATATATTCAAACAAACGAAACCAAATACACATCATTATTGCACCATAATAGAATCTTCATACAAGTAAAAAGAAAAAAAATTGTCTGCAAATGTCACATACAAATCATAATGAACAAAGTAGAGGACATGAAAAGAAAAATTTTAAAATGAAGAAGAGTCGACAACCACACACACACTGTCAGCACAAACCATCCTCCTTTGCACCAAGTAATCACATTCAAAATATAATAATCTGATTTCTTCATAAGAAAAATCCTAACCAGAAACCTGTAAGGCCACTAAAAGCTGAGAATGCTTGTAAGATAATTTTACCAGACGCTTGAGTTTATATGAGTAGTATTGTTTGTGGGATGGATGGTCCCTAATATGTTCGCTCAAGTGGCCTGCACTGTAGATGTTCATGTGATCAGCTATTGACCAAATTCAAAGTGTGACAAGACAAAATGAAAATGAAAATGAGAAAAAATGATGGTATCATTTAAACAATACATTCCCATTACCGAAAGCATGCTGATCCATAGAAAAATATGCAGACATTATTTTGCATCTGGAAGAGCTACCTAATTTGCATTCCATCTTGATTCAACTTTCTAACAATGCGTAAAATTTTCTAGTTCCTTTCGAACGAAACACAAAAATTATAATTCTTTCATCAACAATACTATTGAACTGCATCAGCAAATATTTATTAAATCTAGAAGAATTTATTTTCTTTTACCATGAACCAAAACCATTGAACAATCAACATGCGAACAGCAGCTAAAAGGGAAAAATAAGTAATAAAATCAGTTGAGGCTATAGGAATCAGTCAATTAGACAAGATGCCACTAATAAAGCTTGTATTTTCTAAAGTATCTTTTAGACTTTGAAAAACAATTTGTAAGTCAGCTGAACAAAGGACAACCACCAAAATAAATTGCAAAAGCAATCTGATTTATTATTTTGAATAGCAAAGGGAATTTAAACAACAGTATTCTATTACCTGTCACAAAAGTTATTGTCGCAGAATAGGCATGCAGCTAGGGTTGCTGATCTACAACATGAGTTGCACATAGCAGCCAAGAAGTTTTTTCCAATTTGGCTGCATCTGCAGAGACAGAAAGATCAGAATGAGATAACATCATGCCTGATTTTTGTCATTTCACCACTCATATAAATCCCATATGTTTTGTCATGACACCACTCAATAAATCCCATATGTAAAAGTAAATTAATCAAGCTGTATTTAGGCACTAAAACAAATGGTTCAAAAAATTTCATCCCACAGTACTTTCACAATCCCACCGCAAAGTCGCCCCAGATTTCATCAGTAGAACTTTTAAGCTTCAAGTAAGCCCTTTCTATCATGACAATATCATGTGGTTTTTAGCACACAATATACACATGTTGTCAATGTACTTGTACATCAAAGAAAGCAAAATGTCTAGCTATGTTCTAATTAGAGGCTATCATTCTGCATCTGCAGGCTATCTCAATAAAATGAAATCAAAGTAGAACATAGACTTGAGAGCTTAGTACAAAAAGAAAGAAAGATATGCCACCGAGGGACCTTTTGTATAAATCAAGAAGATCTCTTGGTATTGAATTGAATTTGTGTTGAACAAGTGCCTGCTAAGAAGAACGTAAAAATTATTATAACTAAATATTCGTGGAACAAAAAGGAATGAATAATACTCTTGTTATAGAACTGTTTTTTAAATATCATGTTTAAACGATCTGTCAAATGATCTGGATCCGAAATGAGATGGATTCACCAAACAATCTTCTGCAAGATGCCCAGGCTTTTGACATTTCCAACTGCAATAGACAAACAACATTCAGAAACAAACGCCAAAACATACTTCATCATCATTCAAGAGATCACACTGATGGCATCATCCACACAATAATAAGAGGAAACTGAGAACACACATACAACCATCTTCTTACGCTTGATAAATCAAATGTCATTATGCGCTTAAAGCTTTAAATGAATTCTGCTAATAATTAATAAATGGTTAAAACGTACCATTCATAAGTACAAAGACTGGATCTCTTCTTAGACCAATGATTCCGATCGTGATCCCATTTGTCTCCACCAGATTCAGGTACTTCAAATGTACCTCCACGAGCAGAAAATAATTCAACATGGAGTTGTTCATTAGAGGGATCCTGTTAAAACACATTTCAAGTGGGAATAAGATGGATAAAAAAATATCTGTAAGCACCGGAGCAAAATAAGTACCTGGTCGAGTTCAATGCTTCTAAGAAGTTCGGCTTTGCATTCCATGCTGCATACATCATCATCAGTCTACACCATTACAATACAAAAGGAAAAATAAAATGTCAAATAACAAAATTAATATGAAGCAAAAGTAAGACTTCAGAATTCCACCTCATTGCATATATACTCCCCGTATTTCCCACATACAACACATGTGGGTTCTCCTGGTGTAGGATACCTCTGCTCGGTTTGAATTTTGATTCGATCAATTACCTCTGTATCTGAAGAAAGAAACAAATTGAATCCCAGAAGATCATAACAGCAGTTACCAAGCAAACAATAATGAAGCGGAGGCATAGAGGAAGATTACTGGGTATAGGGATGTACGGAATCTGGTCACTAGATTCCAGTTGATCTTTGAAAATCATTGTCTCTTGGTCATTTCCAAATTCTGCAGAAGTACTTTTATCACCTGCATACGCTAGTCTTGTCATTGGTAGAAATAAATAGAGAAATACTGTTATTTGATACAGAAAAATAAAACAAAAATTAAACCTGGAACTAGTTCCATGAAACAAAAACATATAAGGTAAAACATCGAAATAAAAGGAATGGCAAGGGAAAAGGGTGAAAAGAATTTCTCCGAAGGCCTCCTTAAACTTATCAGAAAATAATTCAAGGAGCACATAAACAAACCAATTCCCTTGAAAGAAGCTACGAGAACAACCACTTGAAGGAAGCCAGACCGCATCTGGGTCCTACTAAGAAAGCCTCAATTACACAACTAAATGCATAAACTAGATTATCTGGCCGATACAAAAGAAAAACATGAAAAATATCATAAGTCTGATGCTGATATAGTATAAAATAATTTCCCTGATTTGGCAACTGACAACTAGCTACAGCTTATAAGCAACAAAATTAACTTCCCAACTTTCCGTCCTGGCATTAGCAATCACAAGTCAACTACATGCATACAATAAAGGGACACAATTCATGATGGTTTCGATCACAAATAATATAACAACTTCCGAAGCAAATTCACATTAAATTTACAAACACCACAATTTATCTATGTTTTAGGACACGTACATGACATGAATGCAACAAAACAAAAAATTTCGAGGAGATTAAACAAACAAAATCTTACTTTCATATCCCACCAAATTGAAAGATGAAATTGGATTTTCCTGAAACAAAAAATGAGTGAATAGAATGTAATTAACATTAAAAAAGATTAATCACTTCAATAGAAAATAAATGTATCTGTCATATGTAAATTAACCCACTGAGTCTACCAACACATCTGCGGTTAACTCCAGATAAGTTTGTGAAGGACATGCTTCCTTCCTGTTAACAATGTAAATAAAAGAATGAGTGAATATCACATCACATCACACACTATAAATGTTCAAAAAAAATGAAAATATATATATAAAAAATGAAAATAGCTTATTCAGATTGCTCTTTAGACTATTCAAATCATTTGTTCGTCCAAGACATAACAATATGCACATCACACTAGCTTGTCAAATTTTATAATGTCACATCCATTGCTAGGGAAATAGCATTTACGGCCTTCATAAAAATCCAAAAAAACACAAAACCCTAATTTAAAATAAATAGGCTTTAAAACCCTATGTTTTTTTTCGCATTTGTAAGGGGTTTATATCTCAAAAGACAAGGGTTTTAAAAACTCATTGAATTTATATAGGAGGCTTGTACATTTTGTGTTTTCACGGATTACTGATGCAATTTGCCCACCATTAGTCACGATGCTCGAAAGTTCTTTGTAGCATACTTTGCAATTCGCCCAACATGAGTCATGATGCTTAGAAACTAGGCAAAATTCAGAGACAAACTTGGGGAAAATTCATATGTGCCAGACATCCGATGAATCCGCCAGTAACCCGACGCCAGGAGAAAACCAATAACTATAGAACGACTTGAAAAAGAGAGAATTTCGCCGAACTATAAGAAGCTACAGCTGAATAGGCCACAAATACTTCACCTCAGCTTCTTAATATAATCCTGGTGAGACATGGTCCCATCACACTCTTCTGCTTCATTCTTTTGATCCGCTGGTGCCGATTTCCGCTTCTGCCGGTGCTTGGGTTTCACGGCGGTGGCTGGTTCATCCGCCGTCGCGTTTCCGGTCACGATATTGTAAGCTGTTGAAGGGGGAAAAAAAAGTCATATAATATCAAAAAACAAATCATCATGAAACGAGTGGGAAAAAATATATGATACCTCTGAGATTTTGCAGAACGGAGTTAAGATTGAATTGCTTATTATATGCGTACGAAGGGTTTTTGTAGAAATTGGTTCTCGTCCCCATTTTCTTCTAGCAAGGAAAATTACAGGAAATTGACAATAAATAGTTTTCGAATGGTCGAGGAATTTTTACAGTTTTTGAAAAATTAATTAAATTTTATCAAAAAATTAATTAAATTAAATAAGTCGATTGCATCAAATTTGCAAATGTAACACAAAACTCCGACTGTTTAATATTTTAGGCCATCTCGAGCGCTATTATCAGTTTTGAAATATTTTATTCTCCAAAATACTGCTACTCAATTTTTTATTTTAAAAATCTTCTTCAACTCATATTTTCTATTTTTAATAAGATTTTCTATTTTATTATTTTTAATTCTAAATTTATTTAACAAATAAATAATATTAAAATAAATAAACTAAATTAAAGATGGCTTGATTATTTTAAAAAACAATATATTTATTTTACATCAAATTGCAAGCGCACACACAACATTAAATACATGCATAAATCGAGATAATTATAAACTACACATATAATTAAAAACTAATATTCCGAATTAGAGTATTCCTCCCACAAATGATTGTCTATTTTATTATGTTTTAACGTGATTGCATGTTTATTTCAAGTTAATTAATTTGATTTCAGTACTTGATCAAGTATGTAATGTATTTTTTAAGCACGATCTTGTTTAATTATTTTTTTTTTTTGTCTTCAATATAATTTAATTAAAATAAATAAATAAGAATAAAATATTTAATACATTTAACAAACACCAAAAAAAATTAAATTATATAAAAGGATTGAAATGAACAAATATATATATAATTGAACCAAAAAATAATTCACAAAATACAAAAGAATTAAATTGTTATTTTATACAATGGCATTTGTGTAAATAAAGCCACACTTCATATTCATACTCTATATCTAGAGTGATTCTCCAAATTTGGAAAATCACTGTAGCCATTTCTATTTTGGAGAACCAAAATAGATGGGTTGGAGTGAGTTGTCTTCTCCATTTTGAAGATATTCTCCAAAATGAAGAAGGGCTGGAGATGCTCTTATACTTTAAAAAATGGTGCATGGGTCCAAATTTATCGATTCATCATTATTTAAAAAATAATAATAATGCTACAATTTTGGGGTACCAATTAGTATTCGTCACGCTTTTTGTAACAAAGTCGAAAATAATGATTTTTGTAAAATATAGTGCGTAAAAATATATTATTGTCTTAATATAAAAGCACAAGAAATTTCCTCTGTTTTACAAATCAACGATTCTATGGTAGCGTTTGAGAGAGTTTTTAAGAAGCACTCATCAGCTTTTTCATCATAAAATTTCAAAATGTTATTAATGAAAAGTTGAGAAGTGCTTCTTAAAAGCTCTTTCTTACACTATCTATATCATTCTAAGATATTTAATAGTTAGTAACAAAATATAATCATCAAGGATAATGAGCACCTTTATGTGATTGTTATATTTTAATTTTAAGTAAAAGACATATTAGATTATAAACTTAAAGATATATTTTATCCATCGTTTTGAAAATACGGTAGCCAACCTCTAAGCAGTTGCGTACCATCTCGATTTTTACACGATTAATGCTTATGAATGTTGTTTTATTAATCGCTCGCTTAGACCGTTTAATTGTCGTTAGAAGACTCAAAATCCGCTAAATTAATATATAATATTTTTAAACTTTTAAACTTTTAGAAAAAGATAGTTTGAGAGATTTTTCGATCAATTTGTGTCAAATGAAAATGAGTAATACACGAGTATTTTGAGTTTGAATTCGATAAAGATAAATTATTGGGGAAATATTAAAATGAACAAAAAAAATCAAATATTTAGGCTAAAAAAATCGTCCAGGGCAAATTAAATATTTAGGCTAAAAATCATCTAAGAAAATTAAACATTTAAGATAAAAAAAAAAACTACCTAGGTCCCGCCAGGCCGCCTAAGTGTCTATGCTGTGGGTTACCGTCCGTCTACCACTTTTTAAAACATTGGTTTTACTGTTTATTGAGTGGTGTGATATCATGAGATTATAAGTTACTTTTTTATTAGTTTAATTTCTAATGTGATACAAATTTAACATACTAACATTGTCTACTCTTTGGAAAGGACGTCCGCAACAGCGTACTCTATATGAATTTCACGCACCTTTTAATATTCGGTGCGAGCACCTTTAGTCTAGCATGTAATTTTTCAATTATCGACAATTATCCGATGATAACTCTTTTGTAGTTTTGTAGGACATCTATTCCGCTACGCCGATCGTCAATGAAAGAGTCAATGTTATATTATAAATTCAAGATGTGTTACATCCCAAAAGATTTGGTTATTGAGTGATGTAACATCATTGGTTTATAAGCCACCTTCTGATTAGTTTAATTTCCAATGAGACAATTGTAACAAGATGCAAATGAAATTGGGGTTCGAGAACTGTCATTATGCACGCGTTGATAATCGATTTTTATGTGTTGTTTTGTTTCTATCTGGCCCAACTTTGATAATATACAATAATATAGATAAATATAAAACTTACATGACTTCGAGTGTGAATTTGAGTTGGTTGCTTATTAGGAATCAAAATTTAATGCAATCACAGTGAATGGCTTCGAGCTTCAAGTTGAGCAGAACCCAAACTTGAAATAGTTTAATTTTCGAGCTTAGCTCTAGCTAAAAACATCTCAAGTTTTGGTTAGAATATTTAAAAAACGGTCGTCATTCAAATAGATTCAATTTATTCGCACCCTTAATCCGAAGGAGAGTGAATATACTTGAAATGTGTTGATGTAATCATTATAATGCTTGTCATTTTTTTTAAATTTAAAAAACGGTCACATTCAAATAGATTCAATTTATTCGCACCCTTAATCCGAAGGAGAGTGAATATTAATGTGTTGATGTAATCATTATAATCTTCATCTGTTATCACAAGAAATAGCTGCCTCTTGCCAGTGTATGTATCTTCCGACATGAAAAGTTCACATCTGATTGCACATAACACTCGACCAAATCCAAGACGACTTAAAGAGCCTACTCACATGATACTAGACCCTAAACTGCTCTTCCAAGTTCCAACCTTATTCACACAGAACTAGCAGTTCCAACCTTATTCACACTGAACTAGATTAGGAGCTTGACATCATTCAATCCTTCCTTCGAAGGATCATCCTTTGTCCTCATCTCCAACTTGAACTCTATTCAAAAGAATTGAATCAATTGATATATGAACCCGGTCTCTTTTGAATATTGATACTAACTCACTGTCGCGTGTTCTAATCCACACATGTTACTTAGTTCTTCAATGTTCTCAATCTTCACCACCTTAACTCAAATCCCAAATCAATCATAATCTAACAAAACCGTTCCATAATCAAACATAAAGTTCACCAACAATAAAGTTCACCAACAGGAGATCCTAAGAAATATAAAACTATATACCAAAAAGAGATTCAAAATATTGAAGATTACAAAAGATACATCAAAACAACGTATGAACTATCTCACCATCCTCTGATCACAAACCGGTCATCTCCCAGAAACCTATCACCTATCCTAAAAAAGGACCAAAAAATCAGGCTAATTAGCCAATGGCCCAATTAGTACTCAAGTCTTCAAGAAATAGATTATGTCCCAACAGTGCACAAGTAATCAATTACCTATCAACCTTGAAACAACACAAAAAATGGCAAGACGAGCACAAATTAACCAAATTATAAGCATCGAGTGACTGCTCTTTTCTTAGATCAATCTGCCACCAATTTGCAAATACAAACGAGCAAAATATAATCAATCAGCAATTAATTCCTCAGTTTCAAATTACCACTAAAAATATCTCGATCGACAACAAAAAAATAAGTATAAACACCGTAGTGCTCCATGTTTCCATTAGCTCGTGACCACAAACGAAATCAAAACCTATTCGTAACAAAACAAAAACGACCTTGAATTTCCATTGAAAGAAAAATCCGAAGTAAACGTCGAATTTCAATCACCATCGCCGCGTTTCTTGGGCTTGCGGTAATTCTCTTCGATATGCTTGGCGATCACAAGACCGGTGTTGACAAGCCCTTGAATATTGGGGACTTTGTAATTCTGAGCTAAATAGACACCGAAACCTGTGCCAACGATGAATGCGAAACTGCTCCTTAGGATAGCCATTGGAGATTTCGATGCAGAAAATTTTCGAGATTTTGCCTAGGGTTTATGGGGCGGGTGATAGCTAGGTATTATACTAGTAGCTCATAGATTGATTGCCCCTTCCCCAAGAGAAAATCTTGTCTACGAAGAAATGCGGCAACTTACACCTCTGGGAGACTAGGTTTTTTATTATACAAAAATCAATTCGTCCAATTAAATATTTTATTCAACTGCATATTTCCTAAGCAAAATACAAACTATTATTGTGAAAAAAAACCAAAAAAAAAAAAACAAAATCTCTTGTGTTTATATAATCAAAAAAGGTAGTTTTTGTGCTTGTCATTTTCTTTCTTTATTCGGGAAACTTTTTTTCAAAGAGGGAGACTCTTTCGTATTAAAAGTAATTTTTCATGTGTTTCGTCTCACAAAATCGATGCGTAAAAAGACATTGTAAGAATTTTTGTATTATTTAAATAGCTCTCTATCTAAATTTTATTTTATTTAAATAAAAATTTCTTTCTTTATTTTTTTCTTTATCTTTAAATGCCTATATGGAAATTGAATATAATTTTTTTTTTTTTTTAAAAAAAGATACGTTTCAAAGGGTGTAAATCGGGGAATTTGGATTTTCAAGTAGGGCAAAATGGCCCCATTGATTTGGGCTGTTGGATCTAGCCAGTATCGGGCTTCATTTATAACTCCAAATATAATTTTAAGTTCCAAAATGTAATTAAAAATTAAGTGGTATAATTATACATTTGTGTTTTGTGATCCCACGAGCGATAACACGTAATGGAATGAGATAAATAGTTGCCTAAATAAGTGGAAATTATAAGAACCACCATCCTCAATAGAATTTTTACTTTTCATCAGATTTTTTAAATATCTACCAAAACTTAGCAAATTTGGGTTGTTGCCCGTCAAAATAAGGCCTTGTGGCCCAAATAAATGGGCTTTATACATGGTATGGTCTAGTTGATCTTACATATAAGGAATAATAAAATACCATAGTGGCATGGTAACGCGCATAGCCAATCAGAATAAAATGATTGTGCTTTGCCGTAATCATGAACCAATCATCAATTAGGAAAAAAAAAACAGTAGATATATATATACACCAACAAATAAGAGGAGTGGACCACCGGTGCACCTAGAGACAATACAAGGGCCTGATTAGAATAAATGAATGATTCATTATGTATATTGTTTAATTTTATGAAAAATAAAAGGCTTTTATTTCAAAGATTGTAAATGGAAAAGATATAAATTATTTACATAAAATTTTTAAATATCGATTCGATTTGACTTGACTTTAGATTAGCTCGACTCAATATATAATATCCAAATCGAGGGAGAATGAAAAATGAAAAAAAAAAAAAAAAAAGAAAGAAAGAAAGAAAGAAAGAAAAACAACCTGCTTCTTTATCATATGAATATATGATTCCTCGGAGGGTCAGATCATTCAGGAGCCATGATTTTATCAATATGTATATTTGTGTGTATTTATGTATTTTTAAAAAAAACAATAACTAAATATTTTAGTTAATGGTAGTATTTTATATGTGTATATACATACATTTGCCGTTTGCACAATTGGCTTATGATGTTCCACTGAAAAGCGAACTTTACTTTCGAAATATAGTATCTATCTAAATAATGGATCGGGTGGCCAATAGTGAAACCGGTGAAGCTCAATTTTTATTTACATTTTTTTTAATGTTTCGGGAGAGTATTACCTAGAGTCTTGAGATGAGATATCGTTTCTATTGAGACGTTGATGTCATTGAGTTTAAGATCATGACTCAATAACCAATATTTGATCTATTGTTTCATTGCTAACAATAAAATTATCGAAATCTATTAATTTGAAATTATTCTATCCTAATACAATCTTACACTATTTTTCAATTAATATATATATATATATATATATATATATAGAGACTTGATCCCCGCACCCTAGGATGCGGGGAATTCGTGCACACCCGTACTTAAAATAATTCCGATTGACTTGAAATTTTTACGGTAGGATCGTTTCAAAAATACGAATCCAACGATATATTATATGCTACAAATTTCAATCTCGATGACCAAAATCGTGAAAATGACCAAAAATTTCACATTTAACCCTATTTCCGGCCATTTTCACGATTTCGGTCACCGAGATTGAAATTTGTAGCATATGATATATCGTTGGATTCGTATTTTTAAAACAATCCTACTATAAAAATTTCAAGTCAATCGGAATTATTTTAAGCACGGGTGTGCACGGATTCCCCGCACCCTAGGGTGCGGGGATCAAGTCTATATATATATATATATATATATATATATATATATATATATATATATATATATATATATATATATATATATATATATATATATATATATATATATATCGTGCAACTTTAATCATCAGTTTCAATGATTCCCAATTAATATAATTTGTCACTCTCGAATGCGTTAACAATTCAGAAACACAACTTTACATAATTTTTTATTTGTAAAAATTCTTGTGAAAAAAAATTTGTAAAAATTTTTGTGGAATGGTCTCACGAGTTAATTTCGTGAAACAGACAAAAATTTATTATTTTTTATGTCAAAATTATTATTATTTATTGTACATATGGTCTATGGGGTTAGATTGATTCATCTCACGAATAAAGATCCGTAATACTGTCTCACAAAATCTACTTTTTTTTTTTATTATTTTTACATGTCCTGTTTAAATTTTTGGTATTGGGTAGCTTAGCTACGAAATTGTACTTGAGAAAAATAATGAATTTTCAAATAAGAAACAGGTACATTATTTCTAGACAGCCCAACGAAATGAAACCTAGCATAGTCACGTACATTGTATTTGCATAATTTCATTTAAAATAACAAAAAATTTTGGGGCAAACAGATTAAAAATAATAAAGAGGGCTGGCCCTCTAAATATGCAATAATGTTTAGACCAAGTCAATTATCATTGCTAAATGAAATAAAAATACTTTAGTTATCTAAAACGTTAATATAAGAATTGAGTATGGGCAAAGAAAGATAAATTCACCGGAGTTTATGGTCCCCAAAAAAAAAAGATTAAGGCGATGAATTATATAAAGCATTAACGCAGTTTATAAGATTCGGCAAGTGGATGTATTAAATACTTTAATTGAATTTTTTTAATTAAAAATTGACTAAAATAACACATCAACATTTGGGAACTGACCTAGCATGTGTAAAATATATTTTTAGGCCGGAACCGCACTGCTAATTTTTTTTATTGCATGTTGGATAAATTTTCGAATTAGTATGTAAATTATAAACCGCCACGTAAAATTATATTGGACAAAGCATATACGACGAGTTCGTTTGAAAAAATGTTTGTAAAAAAAAACAATGTATAATCATTGATTAAACACTTATATCTGCCTATTATGTATAAACTATTGACATGAGAAAGGAGTTGTTGACAAAAACTTCTTATAAAAATGAATTTTCAATGAAAGAGTGACGCAACACATCATTATCAATAATTATTAAATAATCAAGTGTATGGCTAATTAAGTGGGAGGGAAGAACTAATTTAATGAAGCTACAAAATTTTAATATTAATTCTTTTTTGTCCTGGTCCACTGTATAATCATGTTCCCCTAAGTTTAGTCATTAAAAATTTAGGCAAGATTTGGCCTAATTTCCTTGACTTAAATACGACGTGGTACATATGAAATTCATGCCCCACTTTCTTTTATACCCCAATTCTTGATATTTGAACAAATAAAAATTAGGACAAAAAAACAACCAAAGTTAATGTGTCCAAATATGGCAGGCCACATAAAAACAAAGTAAAGTATTAAAGCGTGAGGCGTCCCATGTGGTGTGAGGAAGTTTGATGAAGAAAAACAGTTTTAATAAAACGTTCAAACAAAAACATTTTTGATAAATCAGTTTCAAGAAAATGATGTAATATTTACAGTGTTGCAGTGCACCGTGAACGTATTTGACAAAACTTATTAAAAAAATTTATAAGCTCGTAGATCTTGTATGTTATTTTTAAAAATTATTAGTTGTAAGGCTAATTTTAAAAATAAGTAGTCGTTTGATGCAATGAAGCTGTGAAAATAACACCATAAAAAATGTGATGCGACCAGCATTTTGTATTCTTGAAAACGACTTATAAAATATATATATATATATATATACATACAGACAGACAGACAATGTGCTCTTCCCAGAAAGAAAGAAAAAAAAAAAAAAGAAAGAAAGAAAGAAAGAAAGAAGAGTTCTAAATTTCTATAAAGTTTCTCTCTATCAAAGGACTGAATAAGATTGGACTTGTAACTCGCATGGAATGGGGCCAAGTCAAAATTTGAAGTTGCCTAACAACTTCAACATCAAAACTATAATGTGCAAGTGGTCCCTTGTTAACAAAGTAGCCAAAAAAATCATTCAAGAGTTCAATTTTGCCGAGCTACTAACATGCAAGTAGAGATTGAATGATAGCTCCAAAAAATAAGAATGGCATGACCAATATGGTTAAATCATACGGCAGACCACGACTCGACCTGCATCATGACCCCAGCGGCCTAGCCTGAGGGCATATGTGGCCAACTTTGACTCAATCAACAACCGAGCCTCTGCCATGAGAGCGTTTGTTGTCATGCATAGGTTGGATAATGTATTATGGCCTAAGTTACCATTCAGAAAGGAAAAAACAGCACACATGCTATGTATCCCTTGCATGAGTAACCAATCACAAGTAGCTTTATGATATATGGCTTTCTGATGGCAAAATGATGGCAAAATCTAACGAGTTTAGTTTGATAGAATGCAGCCACCATATGCTTTATAACAAGTCATTCCAACATAGAACTAGACATACAGCTCAAGATGAAACAAGTGCTATAGAAATGAGGAAGATTGCAGGCAAGACAACAAAATGTGATTGTGGCATACAAAACCATTCACCTTACATGAAAGTTCAGTCAGAATGTCGATTTACCGATAATTATGTAGTAGCAAATCAGAATCTGATCAACAAAACACGAGAGAATTGTTGAGATATCATAATGACCCACAAGTTTGGAAGGCAATAGTTTATTTCACTAGATAATAGATAATAAGGTCCTCCAAAGTCTTGGCTACATGGATTAATGGATATAAGCAGATAATTATGAAAAAAACAGCAAGTAACTCACATAGAAGTTGAAAACATCTAAGCTCCAAACTTATTGACATGATTAACATGGCCCCTATTAAGCAATCCAAGCATCCTCAACAAGTCCAAGCCGAAACAGATATAAGCTCACATTGTTGCCAGCATAGCAAAAGCGATGCCTGCCGCCTCTCAACATGAAATCCCCTTACTTGAGTTCTTTTCAATAAGCATTCAGCCTGAGTTTCAGAAAAGTTACTAATTGGTGCAGGCAAGAGGCCAGCAGTAGTGAATAGGTTTCTCCACGGTGGCATTATGTCGGGGTAGAAAAGGCGGCCCAAAACTGTGTTTTCGATCCTAGGTTGGAAAAGGAACTTCTCGATTTTGTTTGCAGCATCAGAAGCCATGTTCACTGCATCAACTGAGTCAAGTAAAGTTTCATAGTACCGAAGAGTGTGAAGGATGTGATGTGAGAAAGGGAGGTCAATTCGCTCGAATCCATGGTCCAATGAGACTATGATTTTTGGCGAAAGCTTCTTTATAAGACAAATATATGAAGGGAGTGAAGGGAGACAGCTTGTGAAGGACCATATGGGGAAATTCACAGCAACGACCTCACTCTCTGATGACCTAAACAATGGCACAGAGCCAGAATTTGGATCAAAAGAATCAATATTCACCACATGAAGCTCAAATTTAATTCCAAGGTCACTAGCAAAATGTGCTAAGTTTTCGTGCATAAGGCTAATCTCAATTGCATGGTAAGTACGGGGAGAAACAAAGGCAGTTATCTTCAAAGAAGTCGCCCAACCGTTTTTTCTTGGAAGCTCTTGCAAGAAAGAAGACCAGTGAGCACCAAAACCGATATCAAAATCTATTATATGTATTTGTTCTGCGTCATCAAGGGCTTCGAGAAATGCCTGGTTAGCAGAAAAATTTGCAAATTGGATAACTGGAGAAACTTCGGAGAACACCTTATAAGCACCCATCTTGAACATACCATCCAATGGTGTCGGAATTCTTGGAGGTATGGCAGCAATGTGGTTGGGCACCAACACCGACTGCAGAGCCTCTTTCACATAAAAAGCAGATCTTAGAAATGGTTCTGCAATTGGAGAGAGTAATTGATTGAGCCGCGCCAATATCCCTTGCGCGATAGAGAAATTTCCAGACATCATGGACTCAGCCGCCTTGTACAAAAGGTCACATACAATCTGTTGCTGTTCATTTGGAAGTGTACTCATTTGCCCCAAGCAACCATCTACTGTCTCGTGTTTGGGCACCAATAATGGCTTCTTCTTAAGGTCTTCCAAAGGTTGCAGAATCTGAGGTAACTGTTGCTGTTTCATCATCAATAGTTCAAGACCAGAATCTACAAATTGAACAGCACGGTTCTGAGAACATAACTTTGAGTTCACGATGCCCGCATTCAGGTGATTTTGGCATGACTGTAGCCTGTGTTGCTGCTCTTGTTGAGAACCAAAAATTAATGGGTTGAAGTTAGTCATGCTCAAATTTGCTGCATTTTGAACCAGGGATGGATTTAAACCTGCTTGTGGATTAAAAATCTCAGCTTTTTCCTCTATAGTCTCATGTTCAAATACTGTACCAGGAGCCAAATATGCCAAAGTGTTGCCACTGTTATGGCTAAGCACACAATTTGAATCCAAACCAAATAAATCCTTACTGTCATTAAATAAAAACCCAGATTCAGAGAGGCTCAAAAGAGGAGTATTATAGCTAGAGAAATCATTAGCAACAACCGAAGAAGCAGAGAAACCAGTAAATTCATGGCTCGTATCCATGGCTCCAAAACCCGTATTGCATTGGAACTCGCTTTGATTTCCTGCCTGCAAAAACAGCTTCAAGATCTCACTTTGACAGGCAGCAGATTCAGATAAGTTCTCCCTTTCTTCAACTCCAAGATTGAATTTTTCAGAGAGCCAATGGCCGCCAAGCTCCAGGCCACCATTATGAATTGACTGTGGGTCAATAAAATATCCCTCTTCTCCACCACCGCCGCCGGAGGTTGCAGAGGTTACCATTCTATGCTTATTTGCGGCCATAATTCCTGCTTGGGCGGCGTTATTGAATGAAGGGAAAGTAGACGTGGAGGTGGAGGGGCTTGGACTCCTTGTATCCAGCACAGAAATCGGTTCAATCTTCGTAAAGGTCCCATCTTTCTTGAAATTTGCTTCAAAAGTCGGAGAGGCAAAGCCACCACCAGCACCTTTGGCTTGTAAATTGTTGTAATTATACTGCATTTCTATCATCTACGAATCAAAAAAGAAAAAACATTAAGGTTAAAGAAAGGGAAGATGAGAAGGGGAACCAAGAAACAAGAAAGTACCATGTATATCTGGGTCAAGTTTCGTTTCTCTTAAACTGTTTCTTCCACACCCTCTTCTCCTTGTACCAAGATTTGAGACTATGATAATGCGGTAAAAATCAAAGCCAAGAAAGAATCTCTAGAAGAACAACCCATTAGCCCTCGGAGAAGAAGAGCCTACACCTCCCACCAGTCTTTCGAAATTTCCATTCTGAACTCCATCCCCCGGTCCTCCTAGTCTCTTCCCCTCTCTCTCACTACAGAGAATATGAATCTTTCTAATTCCTCTCGACATTATAAGTTTTTTAATAAATGATCAATAACAAAAATAATAATAATAATATATCTATCTATATTTTTTAAAAAATAATAATAATAATTTGAACTGTTTTGAGTGGTTTCTTTTTTGGTTTTCCCCGGGCTTTTTTTACTTTTCTTTTATGTTTTCACTTGTTATGGGCTAATAGGGACATAGCAGCAGTAGTGTGTACTCTTGCCTGTTTTGCCATGAATGAGTGTATCATAAAAAAGGCAATAAAGTGGACCTCCCCCGCTGCCCATTTCCCTCTCTAGTCTCCATCTCTCGTTTTCACCCTCTATCTGATCTGCCATTTTCTCTATCCACAAAATTTTTTGGTTCTTTCAGGCCTGCCTCTTGGACCTCCTTCTACAGCTTCCCTTACCTTGGCCCGAAAATCTCCAAGAATATCATATATTTTAACTATTAAATTAAATAAAAATGATAGTCCGATTTTAAAAAAATATATAAATAAAAGTAATAAATAGGCTCAATGGTTCGTATAGGTGGGGTTGGAGAAATCGTATTTGATTGAGCCATTGACCTCGTTTAAGTGTCGAATGTTGCCTTGTCGAATTCTGATTGGAGGATAAATAAATAAATTCATATAGTCACTTTGGGTTTTTAGGGGCAAGCTAGCGAAGCTGGACTCGGCAAGATTATATGAAGCTGAAGCCCAAACCTATGCTTTTAGAGCTTATAAGCTCAAAGCTTAGCCCATTTACATTATTTAATTAATATTTACATTATTTTTAATATCCGTTTGAAGTGATTGATAAAATAAATAATATAGAGATAAATAATATATTGTAATAAAAAATAAATAAAAAATGATAGTTAATATAAGATTTAATTTGATTGATAGATTATAGTTTATTTGATTTGATTGATTATATTTTATATAAAAATAGTAAATTAATGTTTTATCTTTTTAATAATTAATAAAATATAATTAATATTATTTATAAAGGATAATATAGTAATTTAAATTAAATGATTTGATTGATGTAAGATAAATATTTAATGATTTGATTGATGTGAGATAAATAATTGAAAGATGGATAAATAATATGACAAAAAAAAAACGTGAGGCTAGATAAGATAATTTATACCTAGATTACTAATATGTCACGTCAAACGAACCCTTAGGCTTTATCACAGTTCGATGGGATTTATGAAAGATTCAAATAACGTGATGATCCGTGACCGTGACTTTAATATTTCTCATGGGGTTACATTTTTGGTTCCATCCAAGATATTATATATAAGCAACATGAACTTACAATTTTTTTGGCTCCAAAAATTAAAATTAAATATGACTCAGTATATTATTTACTTCTTTATCTTATATGACAAGTTATTGTTTACTTTCTTGCAAAGTAAGTTTTGTGGTGACTTATAGTTATTTTGAATTAGTTTTTTTTTTTATTGATTTAGCATGTCGTATTTTTTATTTATGTTAACTGTTTAATTATTTATCTCGCTTCCGTATACATTATATTTAATTGTTTTTGTTAAACCATGTATGTTCTGATTTTTATACTTTTAAGTAACTTTATATGTTCATTAATTTCTCTGTTCTTGCGTTATAATGTTTTTCTTGTTGAAGTGGAGAAACGAGATGGATTAGTTTTTGTTTGCTCTTTATTTAGCTTGAGACAATGATTTTTCCTCCTCGCTTGAGCTTATAGATACATCATACAATGATGTGTTGTTTCTCATTTGATAATATTGTATTCAATCATTTGAATTTTGAACCACCTATTATATTTACTTTACTTTTTTTATTATTATTATTTTACTTATGCAATTATGTAAATTTTATTTGCATGTAACAAAAAATGAACATTGGATTTTTATGAGGATATGGTGGTTGAAGATGTTTTATGAATCTGTTTACTGATTTTTTGCTCCATATTACACTTTATTGTTAGTACTAAAACTAAATATTTTATTGTATTTTGTTTGTTGATAGTCATTTAGAAGTAACAAGTTTCCAAGTTTGGGAACACAAATTTGACACTTATGTATCGGTATTTTAGATTCTATGAAAATGTTTATTTATTTAATTTGCTATCTACGGAATTTGTGATGCGAAAACAATTAATTATTTCGTGATATGATATTTTTTGGTGTATTAATGAAGCATTAAAACTAGTATGTAGGAATTAGATATGTAATTTTAAAACTAATAAAATAACATTTAAATATCCTTATAAAAAGCAAATAGTGACATTTTTAAGTGTTCATATAAATTAGTACAAGAGATATTTATATATATAACAATAGTCTAAATAACATGGTATTTTAAACCAACTTTATAAATTACTTACATTGACATTTTTTATAATTGTCATTATAAATAAATATATAAGGCAAACATACGTGTCACTACAAATAATCTTTCTTGACATTATATTTGTTTTGAAATCTCTAATTCATGACACTTTTAAAGTCGATATCAATATGTTTTACTAAAATTATAAAATGCCAGAAAAGTTAAGAAGACCTCAGAATATATGTCATTTATTGTAAATATCACCAAAACTTTAATGTCACAAAAATTTATATATAAGAGCATTTATGTGTGTCATTAAAGACAATTATTCTTGTAGTGTCATTTAGCCAAAAAAAAATACTGATTAGTATATGCAATATTTGATAATGAAATCATTTGTTTTTAAAAATTACAAACGTACCTAAGACTTCCTAATCAACTGATAAGGAACAAGTGGAAGTGGTAAATATGTAGGCACGCTTCATAAAGTTTTGAAAAATGTTTTGCTGCTTTACAAACAATTACGTACGAGGGACAACCAATAATAACTCCGACCCGTCTCATAAAAAAAGCTAGCTAATAGTTAATTGTTTAGATATTTAATTACTTGATTGATTTAATTTCTTGATCTAGGCTGAAAAATATATATTTATTTATTGACGGCGAGTGCAAATGTCAACTTATTTAATAAATTAAATCGATGTTTGGTCGTCTTATTCTGAGAATAAACACATCATGCGGTGCTATGCATTTTTTTTTTATATAAAAGATGATCAATTACTTACAGACTCCTATGATGTCAATAAATTTGAAATGTTGTCAGATAAATTGAGACGTTCAATTTATCATCTCGTATGAAAATGCATACACTACAAAAGATTCTACTCCGTAAATATATATTTACAGAAAATAAATTTGTAGGAAAATGGAGTATTTTTTTTTAAAAAAAAAACATAAAATTGAGTATCTTCATGATGACAGTGTGCTGTTAAAATAGGTGTGGCACAGTAAGTTTGTAAAACGACAGAAAAAAGATGAGTATCGTATAATAAGATGAGTGAAAGAATATTATTACGTCTATCGATGTCTCCCCGGCCCTTTTGTTCTCTCCAAAAACTCTAGGCCCCATGCCTCTGTATACCATCTAAGAAATCATCTTGTTTTCTTTCTCAAACCAAAATATTAAAAAATATTTAATTTGCACCTTATTTTTAAAATTTTCACTTCAGCAACTTTTACATTTGATTTCCACATTCCCTATTTAGATATCGTTACTGTAAAATTAATAATGATAACAATAATATTTTGTTTTTTTTTTCAAAATAAAAAATTAAACAATATACGTTTCTTGGATTATATATATTGTTACAGATCAATGCATGCACAATTTTCATTCTCTATTAAAAAAATTAAATATATAGCTAGATCGATTCTTTCTGATGTGATATGACATCTAACATGAAAATTTTATCTCAAAAAACAAGACGAAAATAAAGTATTTACAAAATCCGACTTTCTAATCGCATAAAGTTTTCCAGTGTTCCTTTAAGAAGAACTGGTGAGAATTGTAATTTTAAATTTGTTAACATTGCGAACAAGGACAGATCTAGTTTAGATCAGTCCTAAGCTCTAGTCCACCCCAAATTTTTATTATTAACTATGTATATTTTTACTTTTTTTTGGCAATTCTAGTATCTTTTTATGGAAAGTGCTGGTGTGATACTATACACATTAAAACTTCATTGTTTTTATGTCATTGTAAAATCAAAAAAAGGACTAAAATTGCAAAAAATAAAGCCGACAGACTAAAATTGAAATATGAATTATGACAACATAGATGATCAAAATCACAAAGAGACAGACATATGAACTCAAAAATAAATTTTATATTTTTTAATAGTATAATGTAACAATTTTTTTGATATAATATATATATATATATATATATATATATATTACATTTTCTTGTAATAATATATAATTTATCATATTAAATTCAAACCCACCCTAACTCTAATTATTGGATCCATCTATGATTGCGAATGAACTGCAGGTTATGTTCTTGGATTGTGTTTTTAAATTAATGTATGTAGTTTCTTTTTTAATCAATGATAATAATAATAATAATTATTATATTAATATTGCCGAAGTACCATACACTAAAAGGCATGTATCAATTACTTTATACTATACTATTTAATAATTAATACATGAATACCGGGTCATAAGATAATTTTATGTTTCACTGGAATAACTTCATCCTATCTATTATCTTCTGCCGTTTCAAATTCAAAATATCAACGATATCTCTCGAGAATTATAAATTTTTCCAAAAATTCTTTCTTGCTTTTCATGGATCTTTTCATTTTCAATACTTTTTATTTATTTATTTTTATTCAAATTTAAAAGAAGTAATTTACTTAGTATAACAAAAGTTTTGTTTTATATGCATTATAAAGTAACAAATTCTCGGAAGAACCAAAGTTCAAGATTTGATGAGGCCTTTAACATTTTTTCATATTTTATTTTATTTAATAAAAAATCTATGTTATTAAACCTGTACATTCCCTTACCACTATAAGATACAGTTTCCATAATTTTAAAACTATTGAGATACTGTTCTTTAATATTTATCCAAAATTTGAATTTTTGAATGATTATATCATTATTAATAATAAAAATTATTAAATTAAAATAATTTTTTTTTCACACATATGCATGCAACTTGTGCTAAGTGCGGGTAATTGTAATCATGCATGTATATAGGAGTTCAAAATTTCTGAAAATTTACATTTAAATCGTCAAAACATACATAAACTGTAACACCCGGAAATTTTAATACGTAAATCCGCATGCATAATTAGGAGAAATTAATTTTAAAATAAGGGTTAAATAAATTTATGTGTTATTATGTGATTTATATGCATGATTTAAGTTATTTTAGCATTTAACCCAAAATTAGTGATTTTTGTGATTTATGGAAATTATTTGATTTTGATCGCGTAGACGGGACCGTGGACGGACGAGATGCCAAAATATTTAGCCAAAAATATTTTATGAGTTTTATGAGCCTTAAAATAATATTTTAAGGTATTTTGTCAAGAAAATTTTAGTATTTAATTATATATTTATTTAAGGGTTTATTTTTAGCAAAAATAAGTCATTTTATTGACTTTTATTAATATTTAAAAATTCCCAAAGTTATTATTTCGGGATTTTGGTTTAATATCAGATTTATTATTAATTTTATTAGTTTAAAAATTTATATTTTATGTCATATTATCCACCTAACTATATTATATTAATTAATATTCCATTTTTATTCTATTTAATTTATTTAAAACCTAAACCTACCCTACCACTATCTCATGGAACCGATAACTCTCTTCTTCCACCCTCCTTCACGCCTCCATCATCTTCCTTGGCAGAAAACTCCATAGCCGATCCAACCAAGCTCCACTTTTGAAGGTTTTTGGTCCGTTCGTCGTCCCGGAGTCCCGTAAACGCATCGTTCGTTGTCAAATAAAAATGAAAGGCATGTTTAACTCCTTTCTTTAACACCATATAAGCTATTATGCATAAAGGAGATTTTTGTTTCAGAATTGATTAGCCATGGTTCGAATATATTGCAAGTATGGATGGATTGTTGCATGTTTTGGTGAATTCATGAGCATAATTCGTTTTTGTGCCTTGCATGGTTCGGTCCAGAGGTGGTGGCTCGGTCAAGGGGTGTCCTAGGGTGCCTAGGGTCGAGCTGGGTCCAGGGGTTCAGGCTGGTTCACGGCTGGGTACAAGCTGGTGCAAGGTTTGGCATGGGAGGCGGCAGTTTAGGGTTTAGTGGAAGGGGGGCTCGGCTGGTCATGCTAGGCCATGACCCAGCCGAGCCAAGGCTGGGTTCGAACCGACAGGACCCTGGGAAGGTCCTGCCGGCGGCGCTCCGGCCAGGGGCGGCCGGAGCGAGGCGGCAGCAGCCCCTAAAGGGCTGCTGCTCGCGCAGCCGAGGGCAAGGAGAGGGGGGCGTCGGGTAGGGGGGTTCTGGGTGGTTCCGGGTCGGGTCAGGGTAGTGGGTCGGGTCAGTAGGGTCTAGGGTCGGGTCAGGTAGGTCCGGGTCCGGGCTAGGTGGGCCGGGCTCGAGTATTTTAATTTTAAAATGTTTAATATTTTAATTAGATTTTTGGGCCATTTAATTAGAAATAAAATTATTTGGGCTTCCAAATAATTTTATTTGGGCTTTGTAAATTATTTTTAAGTTAACCCAATGATTTTATGGGTCCGTGGGCCCATCGGAATTTTTGGGCTAGTCAGTGATTTTATTGGGTCAGTCTAGGAATTTTTATGAATTAATTAATTATTGGGCCTAAATATTTTTATTTAAGCCCAATAACATTTAAGTATTTTAATTTAGTAGAAATTATAATTTTTAAAATTATTTATTTAATTATGGGCTTTAAGTTAGTGAACAGGCTTTAAGTCAGTTAAGGGGTTTAGTAGAGAGACCAGCAGTCTGGACCAACCCATTAAAATAAACTAAGTCCGGAATATATATTTAATTATTTTTATGCATGAGTCTATTTTAAGTAAAAGTATATTTATTATTAAAATTAATTAAATATATGTTACGGACATATTTTAAGTGCATGCATACATGAAATATTTTATGATGTGTTTATGATTAAGAATTGAGCATGAAAAATATTTTTATAGAAATTGAAGTGATGTGACAGCATAGAAGTGGGTTTTACCACTGACACAGAGGTAGTTCTATTACCGGCATAGAAGTGGGTTTTACCACTGACACAGAGGTAGTTTACTACCAACATAGAGGTGGATTTATCCACCGCCACGTACGAAGGTTCTTTAGACTGATCAGTCGGCACAGTTATTAGTCACATTCATGGATATGACCATACACAGTTTTTATGTTTATGACATGCTCAATTATGTTATGTATGATGAAGAAAGTTATGTTATGTATAAGATTTATGATTAAGCATTTATGTTATGAAAAATGTTTCCACGCATGCTCATGTACATGTATATGTATTAGTATTTATGTGATGCATTATTTTTAACCTTGTTATAAAGGATTAGACATGTTGAGCCTCTAGGCTCACTACGCTTATATGGTGCAGGTGAGTATGACGTAGCTCCTACCGGTGGCGAGGACGTATGAGCGAGCATGGCAGTGGCCCCGTGACCGTCTCGCTAGGAATTTATTTATGCATGAGTTATATTTAGGATATTTTTATGTTTTTATTGGTTATGATTAATTATTGAATTTTCATGATTTTAGTAGACATAAGTTATGAATTTTCACGATAGACATTATTTTATTTATTGCATGGCTCAAGATTTTATCAAATAAATGTTTATTATTTTTATTAAACGAGTTATTATTTGTAATATATTTTTTTAAAGTTTATACATATATGTATGGGCGTATATGTATATAGTATAGTATAAAAAAAAAAAAAGTTTTTCCGCATTTAGTAGTACTAGGGTGTTTCATTTGGTATCAGAGCACGGTCCTCGGAGGGTGTCCATCTGCCACGTGAAGCTCAGAAATCCTGCTACTGGTCTGCAAGTTTTAAATGTTTTAATAAGATTTAGAAGGAGCATATGTATTAATTTTAAGTATTTCATGTTCAGTAAGATTTTTGAAACCCTTAGTTATGCATTGCGATTTACGTAAAGAAATATATGGTGATACAGAATGCCTTCCAGACAGATGAATAGACGCGGAAGACCTCCACCTCCACCGCCACCTCCGCAGAACCCTATGACAGCACTGGAGCAGGCCAGTGCTACGATGATGGCAGGAATCACTGCTCTGTTGGAGCAGCAGGCTGCACGTCCTAGACTATCCCATGAGGAGGACGTGGCTGAGAGGTTCCAGAAGAAGGGACCTAAGGAGTTTGTTGGGACCACTGATCCTTTGGTGGTTGAGGGATGAATTCGCTCTCTTGAGTCCATCTTTGATTACATGGGGATCACATACACCGACAGGGTGAACTGTGCGACGTACATGATGAGAGGGGATGCAGCCCTTTGGTGGGAGGGTGCAGTTAGGGGAGTTCACTTGCCCACGCTGACGTGGACGGAGTTTAGGCGTATCTTCTACGCCAAGTACTTTACTGAGGATGTGCGCAGCCGCATGATCCGTGAGTTCATGAGTCTTCGTCAGGGAGACAGGTCTGTTGTGGAGTATGTGAGCCAGTTTGAGAGGGGCTGTCGCTTTGTGCCCATGATTGCTGATAGCCCGCAGGAGAAGCTGCGTCAGTTTGTGGAAGGCCTTAAGGCTGAGATCAGGCATGATGTGCGTATGACAGACGTCTTTACATACGAGTCTGCAGTGAGTAGAGCCTTGCGTTCCGAGGAGGGTCGGAGAGAGATCCAGAAGGAACAGCAGCGTAAGAGACAGCTCCAGCTGGAATCTTATCAACCATCTTTGCAGCCACCCACGAAGAAGCAGTACACAGGGCCATCTACGGACCCTAACCAGCAGAGTCAGCAGGGTCAGCAGCAGCAGCAACAGAGGGGCGGGGCCCCTAAGGCAGGAGGAGTACCACTTTGCCCGAAGTGTCAGAAACCACATTCGGGTCTGTGCCTGAGTGGGTCGAATGTGTGTTTCCATTGCAAGGAGCCAGGGCACATGTCCATAAATTGTCCAAGGAAGAAGAACACCACCGGGAGGGTGTTTGTCATGCAAGCAGCTGGGGCAGACCCAAACACCTCTTTAATCTCCGGTATGCCCTAACCTATTCTTTTAAGGAAACTTTGGTGAAGTTAAAAATATTTTGTTTATTAGAGTGCGCAACAGAAGCATTACTATTGGGATACCGAAACTTGGGAACTAGATATGTGATAATGAGTTTAGCGAATTGGATTTTGAAGAACTCCATTTCTAGAATTTGATCCGTCGAATTTCGAGGACGAAATTCAATTTAAGGGGGGGAGAATTGTAACACCCGGAAATTTTAATACGTAAATCCGCATGCATAATTAGGAGAAATTAATTTTAAAATAAGGGTTAAATGAATTTATGTGTTATTATGTGATTTATATGCATGATTTAAGTTATTTTAGCATTTAACCCAAAATTAGTGATTTTTGTGATTTATGAAAATTAATTGGTTTTGATCGCGTAGACGGGACCGTGGACGGACGAGATGCCAAAATATTTAGCCAAAAATATTTTATGAGTTTTATGAGCCTTAAAATAATATTTTAAGGTATTTTGTCAAGAAAATTTTAGTATTTAATTATATATTTATTTAAGGGTTTATTTTTAGCAAAAATAAGTCATTTTATTGACTTTTATTAATATTTAAAAATTCCCAAAGTTATTATTTCGGGATTTTGGTTTAATATCAGATTTATTATTAATTTTATTAGTTTAAAAATTTATATTTTATGTCATATTATCTACCTAACTATATTATATTAATTAATATTCCATTTTTATTCTATTTAATTTATTTAAAACCTAAACCTACCCTACCACTATCTCATGGAACCGATAACTCTCTTCTTCCACCCTCCTTCACGCCTCCATCATCTTCCTTGGCAGAAAACTCCATAGCCGATCCAACCAAGCTCCACTTTTGAAGGTTTTTGGTCCGTTCGTCGTCCCGGAGTCCCGTAAACGCATCGTTCGTTGTCAAATAAAAATGAAAGGCATGTTTAACTCCTTTCTTTAACACCATATAAGCTATTATGCATAAAGGAGATTTTTGTTTCAGAATTGATTAGCCATGGTTCGAATATATTGCAAGTATGGATGGATTGTTGCATGTTTTGGTGAATTCATGAGCATAATTCGTTTTTGTGCCTTGCATGGTTCGGTCCAGAGGTGGTGGCTCGGTCAAGGGGTGTCCTAGGGTGCCTAGGGTCGAGCTGGGTCCAGGGGTTCAGGCTGGTTCACGGCTGGGTACAAGCTGGTGCAAGGTTTGGCATGGGAGGCGGCAGTTTAGGGTTTAGTGGAAGGGGGGCTCGGCTGGTCATGCTAGGCCATGACCCAGCCAAGCCAAGGCTGGGTTTGAACCGGCAGGACCCTGGGAAGGTCCTGCCGGCGGCGCTCCGGCCAGGGGCGGCCGGAGCGAGGCGGCAGCAGCCCCTAAAGGGCTGCTGCTCGCGCAGCCGAGGGCAAGGAGAGGGGGGCGTCGGGTAGGGGGGTTCTGGGTGGTTCCGGGTCGGGTCAGGGTAGTGGGTCGGGTCAGTAGGGTCTAGGGTCGGGTCAGGTAGGTCCGGGTCCGGGCTAGGTGGGCCGGGCTCGAGTATTTTAATTTTAAAATGTTTAATATTTTAATTGGATTTTTGGGCCATTTAATTAGAAATAAAATTATTTGGGCTTCCAAATAATTTTATTTGGGCTTTTTAAATTATTTTTAAGTTAACCCAATGATTTTATGGGCCCGTGGGCCCATCGGAATTTTTGGGCTAGTCAGTGATTTTATTGGGTCAGTCTAGGAATTTTTATGAATTAATTAATTATTGGGCCTAAATATTTTTATTTAAGCCCAATAACATTTAAGTATTTTAATTTAGTAGAAATTATAATTTTTAAAATTATTTATTTAATTATGGGCTTTAAGTTAGTGAACATGATTTAAGTCAGTTAAGGGGTTTAGTAGAGAGACCAGTAGTCTGGACCAACCCATGAAAATAAACTAAGTTCGGAATATATATTTAATTATTTTTATGCATGAGTCTATTTTAAGTAAAAGTATATTTATTATTAAAATTAATTAAATATATATTACGGACATATTTTAAGTGCATGCATACATGAAATATTTTATGATGTGTTTATGATTAAGAATTGAGCATGAAAAATATTTTTATGGAAATTGAAGTGATGTGACAGCATAGAAGTGGGTTTTACCACTGACACAGAGGTAGTTCTATTACCGGCATAGAAGTGGGTTTTACCACTGACACAGAGGTAGTTTACTACCAGCATAGAGGTGGATTTATCCACCGCCACGTACGATGGTTCTTTAGACTGATCAGTCGGCACAGTTATTAGTCACATTCATGGATATGACCATACACAGTTTTTATGTTTATGACATGCTCAATTATGTTATGTATGACGAAAAAAGTTATGTTATGTATAAGATTTATGATTAAGCATTTATGTTATGAAAAATGTTTCCACGCATGCTCATGTACATGTATATGTATTAATATTTATGTGATGCATTATTTTTAACCTTGTTATAAAGGATTAGACATGTTGAGCCTCTAGGCTCACTACGCTTATATGGTGCAGGTGAGTATGACGTAGCTCCTACCGGTGGCGATGACGTATGAGCGAGCATGGCAGTGGCCCCGTGACCGTCTCGCTAGGAATTTATTTATGCATGAGTTATATTTAGGATATTTTTATGTTTTTATTGGTTATGATTAATTATTGAATTTTCATGATTTTAGTAGACATAAGTTATGAATTTTCACGATAGACATTATTTTATTTATTGCATGGCTCAAGATTTTATCAAATAAATGTTTATTATTTTTATTAAACGAGTTATTATTTGTAATATATTTTTTTAAAGTTTATACATATATGTATGGGCATATATGTATATAGTATAGTATAAAAAAAAAAAAAAGTTTTTCCGCATTTAGTAGTATTAGGGTATTTCATAAACACTATATCGAATTGGTGTACATTAAAAAAAGTAAAAACATTCATCAGGGGAAAAAAAAAATAATTGTCCGTTGTCGATAAATTGTGGACATAAAATAATTTGTTTTTAAGGGACAAAGGGACATTATTTTTTGGTTCAAGAGATGAGTTGTGCGAAGATCTATGATTCAATGATTCGGGATTTCTCAACATTGGCTTAGTTTATAGCCACCCCATATAGCAATTAACAAACAATTATCCCTTTAAATAGCAATAAATAGTCGTCTTTCTTTTTCTTTTTCTTTTTCTTTTTCTTTTTTCCAGTTTAATTCAATGTCTCCCAATAATTTCTTTCTTCTTTCTTCTTTCTTCTTTCTTCTTTCTTCTTATAAGATTTAAGATTAATTTTCATATGAACCACTGATCGACAAATCTTCAAATCTGAAGAATTTTCGCAGAAAGAACGTATGTTATTAGGGAAGGATTGAATAGTACGTGGTAATATCATAATAATAAAACTAGTCTATTTCTAAACGCGATAGCTCCTTCGAAAGTATTATATAATTTTTTTCTTTTTAAAGTAATGATTTTCTCATTTTTTTTATTAAAATAAAATAAATAAATATTTGATTGAATTTTAAAATATATATATATAAATAAAATTGAGAAATCCCTAGTTCAGATTTTACAATATTTGCCTATGAAACTTAAACTAGAAGAATTAATCTTACTTCAAATTGTTCAAAGCTCCAAAACCAAAAGAACATCGAATTCAACAATGATGTGCAAATAGTATAAGCTTTTAAACCAACTAAGGGCTTCTCTGATACTCAAACTTTAGAAATAGTGAGGTTGAAACGTCACAACAATGTACCATGAGTTGCATATGTCACTAGACTCACTACACCGTTTGAATGACAAACAATGCAATCATATCCAATACGAGGAGAGCAAGTTCTCACAAAATTGACTATAGATCATTTCTGAAATAAATTTTGTGTAAAAAATAATATTTTTGACATAAAAAATAATATTTTTAATGAGTGAAAAAAAAAATATGTCTCATAAAATTGACATTCGAAACATCTCATGACGTGAATATCTCAAAAATTGCAATTACATGACAATATTGTAGTCGAATCAAATGCTACTCCAATATATTGAATGAAGTTAATTAAGAATCAAACATGTCTTCAATTTATATTTTAAGAACCGTAAAAAAGTTATATTTTAAGAAAATATGTCTTTAATTTAAATAACACTATCTTAAATTAATTAGAGGGTGTTAAAGACAATAAATAAAGGGAGATGGGAAATCATTTTATAGGATTCAAGACAATAATAAAGCAAAATGTAAGATATATTTGTATACAATTACATCCATTCTATTGTAAAAAAATATTGTATGCATATCATAATTGTTAACACCGGAAAACGTTGGGTAGATGTGACAACCTTTCTCAGTTCATGAATGAATGTCGGAAAAGTTTTTCAACTTGACCATTTTGATGCAAGTCAAAATATGCTCACGAAAGGGATAAATCTCAATAGTAGAATGCAATGTAATTGTGGGTTAAGAATGAATCAAAATTTGTTATTACTTTTCTAGTGGAATATAAATTTTCCTCCTTATCCAATATTCTTGTCTATCATCAAAGATATGATGATATATTGATAAGAAAAAAGATCGTAGAAGATATCTCGTCACCGCCTTCACACCACTCATTCTGCATCGGCGTCATCAAGCCCGACTAATTATCGTGCCTGGGTCGCCCCTATCCCTAGTCATGGGGCTCTTGCCTCGATCCCCTATCTGGGCAGACCAATACCACCTTGGATCGGGCTCCCCATCGGTCGTACCTCGGGTCCTCGACCCTTTGGGACGAACTCATACCTAGATCGGCTCTTATCCAACCTTCTTTTTCTATCCCGAGTCGACTGCCCCTGTAGCGACCCAACCCGTATCCACCACTAATCAGAGATTTAGAGCATAATTAAGCATGTAATTATCACTTATCAGAATACACTGCGGAAAGTTTAAATAAATGCTGACCGACAGAATACAATCGGTTAAATAAATTCGATATACAACCCAATCGAATTAATATTAAAAGCAATGGAGCCTACAACTGATCTTGTTGTCCTTCCTGGTCATCGACTACTCCAATTCACTGGGCGCACTACCTGCACCCGTACCTACCCCGTTGAATGAGGTGTCCAGATGTAACGCCCCAAAATTATCTTAATGGACTTTATTTGAGATAATCAGAGATTATAGAAGTCGAGGGCCGATTCGATTTTGATCAGGGACTAGAATGCAATTTTCGGAATTTTCAGGGACTAAAACGCAATTTTGTAAATTGGTAGATATTTAAAGGGGATTTGTCTTATTATATCACTTCATCATCCCCATCATTCATGCCTCCCTCCATGGAAACCACCCCATTTCTTATTCCAAGCTTTGGGATTTCCATTTTTGATCAATCCGTCCGATAGAATTGATTTCTGACTTGATATCTACGATCACAGCGACGAGTGCTCCGTTTGAAAATTGAACTGAAGTCAACAGAGTTGCGAGATAGCAGCTTTGGACAGTTTGGAAGATTGAAGTCGATTGAAGTACCTTCGAAGCGAATAAGGTAAAAGACGAATTAGACTTGAATGGAACGATTAACTCGAATCCGACTTGATTCGAGTGTTCCGAATAAATTCACATACTTGCATGATTGAATGCTTATTTGAAATCATGATTGAATGATTATTGAATTGATGAATGAAACGATAATTGAATGCATGAGATTACATATGCATTTATATTGATGAAATCATGATTGAATGATTATTTGAATTAATAAATGAAATCATGATAAAATGCTCAAATGAATTGATGATTGAAATGATATTTGAATGCATGAGACTACATATGCATTCATATTGAGCCAAATGATTATTCGTTTTGAATTAGACGATCTAGGGATTGTAGTTGAGTGGCTGGTAGGCGATTTACTACCTTGTCGATGACTCACTATAATGCTCTGGAGTTTAGAGGATTAAAACATGTCATGTCCATCTCGAGAGGGGAGCCGGTGTGATCATTGGGTGTTTTAACCTCGGGATCCCAAACCGAAGAAAGAAAGAATAGAAGAATTCCATTTGATTATCTGAGTCTGATAATCCAGAAGTTTTAAAGACATGCATATCATTTTAATTCAGTACTCGGATGAATTACTTGATTCGATCTTGATGTGATAGATTTTTGGAAGTTGATACATGTCATGACATGATGTGTTTATTTGATATGCATGATAGTCTCTTTTGCTGGGAATATCAATTCTCACCGGATTATCCGGCTGTTGTCTTTGTTTGTATGTGTACTTGGCAACAGGTGGGACAGGAACGAGCCAGAGAATTCAAGGATAGAAGGGAAGTGATGTTAGAAGTGAGGTCTTGAAGTTTAGAAGCCAAACTAGCATCGAACTTGTTTTGTTTTGTATTTTGGAGAACTTAGATTGATGTATGTTCCACCGTATTGAAGCATGTATAACTTAGATTTATGGTTATTACATAATGGATTCTTGTTTGAGTTGAATGCATATTGGAATTCTGAAAATTCTGGAATTTTGGCTTCAAGAGGGGGTGCGCCCGAGCGGCAGTTTTTAGCAGCCCAAGCGCGAGCCCCCTGTTTTGTTGTTCTTGGGCGTATAAACATTGAGCGCCCGCGCGGCAGTTTTCTACTGCCCGCGCGGTGGCTCTCTGTTTTGGGCGTGCCCGAGCGGTAGTTTTCTACTGCCCGAGTGCACCTCTTATTGAATGATAAATAATTTTTTTGTTATCCTGTTTTGCCTTCGTTTTTGGTTTAAGCTTGTATGTCTTGAACTAGATTAGATGATTAGAATCGAGGCCTCACACCAGACATACAAAAAACACTGGACGTGAGCGACTACGCTCAGTACGGAAGCAATGATATATAAAATATATGCAACACATAAATGACTTTAAAATCCTGGTAAAATCGTCTGCTCAGGGGCGCCAATGAATACACAGTACCGTGCCAGATATCTAGTCCGCGGGGTACTCGTATATTCCCCTATCACTGTAGCGTCTAATCCGCTGTCACCGTCGCTCCGAGTGATAGCAAAACTGAGGGCTGAGCCTCCCCAAAACAAACACGAATCCATAAGTAGAAACTCATCACATATGGAAACTGTCATGACTCACATTGTATGAGATGCAGTCTAGTGTAAAAACATGCATGTGCTAAAGCAGTAAAACATGGTAAAACACATAGCACATACTCATGCAACACATACATCATATAACATGCTGGTCATCTCAGTAAGTACTTACGTACCTCACTAAAGGCAGTCCTAGAAGTCTCACTCTAGGTTCCAAGCCTATCATCAGCTCTACAATGCAAAATACTCATACATCATTATTTAAGCTCTAAAAGCCTTAACTAAGCTATTGCATACTCTTAAATATTTTTAGAAAGCCAAAGCTATACCTTCGTCCGTCGTCAGCCCGCTGATGGCGATAGTCCCAAAACTTAGGCATAGCTCCGCTACTAGTCTCCTAGTGCCTAGCCACTTTCAGTCCTTCAGTAGGACGCCTAGAAAGCCTAAAACTAGCTTGAAGAATAGAGGAGAAATAGAAAAGGTGCACTTAACAAATGAGCTCGTCACCCCTATTTATAGACAGCGATCGGACCGTCCGATCACACCATCAAAGCGTCCGATCTCCATCGGACCGTCCGTTCTAGTCTTCCGATCTCTCCTGACCAACCACGTGTCCATGACACTGTTCGGTGCGTCTGACTGATCATCACCATCAGAGCGTCCGATGTCACCTCTAGGACGTCATTGCTTACATCATCATGATGACATCACCCTTGAAACCTATTCAGTCCAGATCGAAGCGTCCGATCCTGCCGACAGAGCGTCCATTCCGTGCCAATCGGATCGTCCGTTCTATGCCAACGGAGCGTTCGTTCGTTCCGATCACTTGGAACCCTTATGACCATTTACGAGTGCTCCGAATCCATTTCCGTACTCCTTAGACTCGTCTGGAGATTTTTTAATCATGTTTTACTTAATCTAAACATGATCACTTGATTAATTATCAATTAATCATCATTTCCGGATACGGGTTACTACAGCCCCCGACTTCCCTCAACACCCTTGAACTCACCTATATATATATATCAATAATCTTCGTGCACCGATGCTTCTATGGTTGTTAAAGCTATCGAACATCCAGAACCTTATGCTGTTGAAGCTCATTTGGTTGAAGATAAACGTCAAGCCTGTGTGCAGGTTCCTGGGGCTTCTTTCTTTCATTGTCTCCGTGAAGGCAATGGCCTCGCACATTTCTTAGCTCAGATGGGCTTTACTTCTGAAACAAATTTGGAGTTTGTTTCTTTTGTTCCTTTATTTTTGAAACCTTATGTACTGAGGGACTTGTATGTTTAATGTAGTTATCCTTAATTAGTTTTAAAAAAAAATCATAAGTCATGTGGTATATATTTGTTTTATTTACCGAGATTTGGGTTCTAAATGGATTAACTGAAAAATTCGATGAATTAATAATTAATGAGACTAAATCTTATTGTTCTTTTGTTAATAATTATCTAGCATATAAATAGTAAAATCATAAAGTCACTGTATAAAATGTGAATGATTGATTTATCATTTTTTTAAGTGATTGACTTAACAATTATCTAATAACTTATTTGATTAGTAAAATTATTTATATTATTATTAATGCAGGAAAATATACTTTTACACTTTATTATATGTTATTACTATTATTAAAGTTGAGATATATCTTATTATATTATATATTATTATTGAAGAAGAGCATCACTTAGTAACCAGATTAAAATTAATTTAATTAAACTAAAGACGAAAGACACAAACAATTATTCAATATGAGTCTTTAATTGAATACTTAACAAGACGATTATTCACATGCTCAATATAAATTTTACAAGTTTTTTGATAAGATAAAAGCAAACAATTTTAATTAATAAATCGTACATTAGGCAATGACTTTGAATAGCCAATTTGTTTCGATGATCAAGTCACCCGAAGTGCGTGCCACGCACACAACAAGATTTTCCCCAAATTTTCTATATATTTTCTTTTTGGAGTAATCAAAGTTGGATAATGATTAAAGATTTGGGTGCCCAATACGATTTTATGTATATGGTGTATAAATGATCATCAATTTTTTATATAAAAAAAAAACCAAGTTGAAAAGCAAAGCCCATCGTTCAAGAATTACCTCCTGGCACTTCTCATCGGTTTCCCTTCTTTCTTGAACAATCGTCTTTCTCATACAAGAGGTTCGTCTTTTCTTTATATTTTCTAATATCGATCCATCTTCAATCTTTCTCATAGTCCACCCTTTGTTGATCTTTGGCTGTAATTTATCTAAATTCTTGGGTTTTTGTTTCTTTTTTTGGAAAAGGTGAATTATAATCTATAACTCCATCTGTTTAAATTGTGATAATATCACGATGGGTTTTATTTCTTCGATGATCTGAGTCGGTGACAGGGTTTTCTAGTTTATTCTTCTCCCCGTTATCGCATTCGTTAATTATCTTATCGTACACGTTTCCGATGTTCTCGATGAGTTGGGTTTTGACTTTTTTCGGGGGTACGAAGTCTCATTGATTTTCTTTGATTAGTTGATTTTTATAAGTGAAAGTTTGATTTTTTGAGCAGCGATATTGAGGTGTAATGGCAAAGAGTTCATTCAAGCAAGAACATGATCTCGGTTTGTGCTGCCGTTTATTCAACATTCAATATATATTATAATAAGTGAATATTGGTTTATTTTCTTGTGGGTTATTTTTCTTCAATGTTCTGATATTTTTCACTTTGTATTTGTCCAGAGAAAAGGCGTGCTGAGGCTGCTAGGATTAGGGAGAAATACCCCGACAGGATTCCTGTGAGAATTCAGAACTTTTTCTGTTGTGCTGCAGTTTATCATTTGAGCGTTTTATTTTGATAATTATGTGATTTTGTCTATTTAATTTTGTGCCACATGTTTATGGTGTTTTTCAGAATCACTTGCTTTTCAACCTTATTTGACAATTTTCTTGGACCTCATCAATATTTGTAGCTTATTACCATTGATTTCTGAGCTTTAAGAGAGCTATTTATGTATGAGTTTTGTGAGCATAAACAAAGGAGATGACCCTTTTCGATACGTATTCTGTTTTCAGTGTTGAAATTTCCAACCTGTTGAATTGTTGAATTGCATGCTTATTCTTAGCCGATCATTGCCTATCTCAGCCAATATCACTATTGTAGGAGAAACCTATTCATGAATTCATGTCAGGCACGCCCTTTTTGCTCTAACTTTGAATTTCTTTATGACATTCTTTTTTCAATCGGAAAATTAAATTTATATCGATAAAAAAGCGATATACAACACATGCCAATCATACTTATAACATTTCTTGAATTTATAGGATGCACCCCCATCTCATATTTTCGTTTGTCTATGTAATGCCTTCTCTTAAGCATGTAAGAAGTCTGGTTTCTTACAATTGATGCCATCTGTCATATCTTACTGTTTGTGTCGTGTCAACTGTTAGGCCCTCTGCATGGCTCTCTTTTATTTCCTTTTGTACACTCTGTCAATATTAACCTGAATATTTAACTCTCGTAAATTTGCATTCATGAAGTTGAAGATCACAACATGAAATCCCAATTAAGAGTAAATTAATGTTACTTGTGTTCTTGTGATGTAGGTGATTGTTGAGAAAGCAGAGAGGAGTGATATCCCCAACATCGACAAGAAAAAGTAAGCATTGAGTCCACAGTTAGTGATTTCCACGTAATTTGATTTCATTCTAGTATATTGTTTGCTTAAATTATCTTATCGACAATCTCTTATAAAAAGCTATTATGAGATGGTATTACACTTATCTGGAGGTGCTCACAATTGACACTATTGAAAGTTAAATATTTGTTTTTGAAAAAGAAATAAAGGAAGAGTAAAAAGAGGTAGGTACAGAGGGACCGAATTTGAATTCCAATTATGTGTTATTGCTTAAAGATTTATGCACCACAAAGGTTTTTCTCTGTCAAAGGGCGGTTCTGGCTTACTATCTCCTCGAGCTCTCCCATTTGTTTCATTCCGTTGGAAACCTGATAGTTTTACTTGTTTTATTGATTTGTAAATATGACATTGCATAAAGCTTAGAACTATGAAGTTATTTAAGTTGACTGTTATTTGGGGGTTATAACTTATTGTTCAACTTCAACACTATTCCAGTATTCTGATTACTTACTTTTGCAGTGTGATATTAATTGAGTTATCGAATGTTTCTCGTGAAAATGTCGGCCGTATTATGACATTTGTTTCCTACTGTAGGTTGTTTCCTACTGTAGGTGAAAATATAACCAAATGTTTTCTCTGACGTTGTTGTGACAAACTATCATATTTGATGGTTTTGGTAATGTTATGCATCTTTTTTGTCATCCATATCTGCTGACAGAAGTTTGTCGACTTTTAGCCCAACTGATGCTACATAATTATGTTTTGGATGGTTGGTTTCAGATGTGAAACAATATTCTAATTACATCATTTGTAAAAATATTCAAGTATCTCGAAAAAATTGTTGAATTGGAGAAGTGTCACTCTCAATGAAGAAATTCTACCCAAAAGGCCAACAAACACATCCGAAGTTTTTTCATTTGGACGTGGATGATCAATATTGTGACGGATGGTATTCATCAGAATATTGCTTATTATGCTACCAGTTTAAGCTCCTTGCTCTTGTTTACTTCCCGAATTGGTTTGCGTTTCTTTTTCTTTTTCCTTTTTGTTCGCGAGATGAGTTGGGACCATCTAGTTCCTTTAAGGCAAGAATTTGGACAGTCGAAGACCCAAAGGAATGATACCCACACATTGTTGATTGCCTTACCTATATTCTCCCATATCTGCACAAAGTTGTAAAACCATATCATCATATTCTATACTATTACAGGTATCTTGTGCCAGCTGACCTGACCGTAGGGCAGTTTGTCTATGTTATACGCAAGAGGATCAAACTGAGTGCAGAAAAAGCAATTTTCATCTTTGTGGACAATGTCCTGCCCCCTACAGGTAACTGTTTACTCGACATCTTGCCGTATAACGTCCAAAATACCGTTCTGTTTTATAAGCTTCTTGCTATCGTCGTTGTGTTCAGGTGCTATAATGTCCGGAGTATATGACGAAAAGAAGGATGAAGACGGTTTCCTCTATGTAACATACAGCGGAGAGAACACGTTTGGGAGCTATTTTCTGCCATGACCGTCCTTCACAATTCAGGCTGTGCTCTCCTTTGACAAGGCTTGCTCTATTTCACTGTGCTGATAATTCTTATTGCCGTGCTTACCTAATGTATAGCATCAATCTGTGTATAGTTTCCTTTTCTGGAAGACGGTTGAACGCAACAATGTCCTGGTTATGAACCAAGAACAATTTAAGAATCATTCTTCTTCTTCATGTCTGTGTGGTGGATTCTCTACTCTGTTTTTCTGTTTCTTTTACCTAAATAAGCATCTGTTAAGACTCGAAAACGTGTTCGTCGCGCTGGCTGTTTCCACCTGGCCCATCCCAGAATGAAGCAGTCCAGACTCGATGATGCATATGGTTGCAACATGTTGTGAATGACTAAAACTTTGACATGACAAGTTTTATTCTTCTTTGGGTGATTGATATAATGTGGTTTCGTTTAGAATCTTTAGATCAATACTTTAAAAATGTTTTTAGTGAAAAAATAATTGATAAAACATAAAAAAATATGTATTTGGATTAGCACAGAAATGGGAATTATCAGTACAATGAAATAGAGCAAGTCTTGTGAGAACACATCATGAATTGTGAAGGACAATCATGGCAGAAAATGGCTCCCAAATGTGTTCTCTTCGCTGTATGTTACGTAGAGGAAACTGTCTTCATCCTTCTTTTCGTCATATACTCGTGACATTATAGCACAAAACGAAGATAGCAAAAAGTTTATGAAACAGGTATTTGAACAACTATTCTATATGAATTTGTTTTAAAAATTCATAAAAAACTTTGACATGATAAGCTTTAATTCTTCTTTGGGTGATTGATGTAATGCGGTTTCGTTTAGATCAGTACTTTAAAATGATTTTAGTGGAAAAAGTAAGTGAAAAAACTTTAAAAATATGTATTTGAATAAGATTTTTGTGAATTTTTCTTATAAAATTGTTCAAGTATGGTTTTTAAAGAATAATTGAGATGTGTGTTTAGATATTTTTAGATTTTAGAAATGAATGCAAGAAAGAGAATCAAAATATGTTATTTTTTAATCGTACATTTGTTTTTAAAACAATTTTTAATGTTTTTTTTTTATAAAAATGTATTTTTATAAAATTTTTGTAAAAAAACATTTTTATAAAAATATTTTATAAGTATTTGTCCAAATAGAGTTCGTATCTTTTACTAAAAATTTTGTTTCAAGTTGAAGGCATATATTTGAAATCGAAGGGCTCAGTCTTGAAACTAGACAAGAAATTCAACAATTCTCTTTTCATGTAATTCTTGGAAAACCAATGAGAGAAAATTCTTAAAAGTTTCGAATTTATTCTCAGAAAAAAAGTTTCGAATTCATTTTTTATTAATTTAAATTACATTATATTAATTTTAATAAAATACATTTGTAAATATTTAATTATTTATTTAATCAGTATAAGATTATATTATATTTTTTTTTTTTGAATAAAAGTATAAGATTATATTATCAATCGGATCTTTATACGTAAATTATTAAGTAAATATCAATATAATTAGGGGGTATCCTGGTAATTGTACTACAAGATATAAAATTAATTCATCCTTTTAAAATCATACCAAACACCATATAATATTTCACTATTTAATTTATCTTCAACTTTAAAACCATATAATTTATCACAATATTTTATTTATCTTCAACTTTCATATTATTATCACTTTTATTACACATCTATCTTATTTCGTCCACGAACCAAAGGGTAAACAAAAAAAATAGTTTAATTAAATTGCCAATTCTTTGATAAAATGTTAAAAAAATGTAGACAATTGACATGAAAAACATTATATACAAATAACTAGTTTGGAATATCGAGAATATGAAAATGCTAAAAAACTTCGATCTATTTTACATTTAAATCACATTATTATAATTACATTTAAAATCATGGATCAATTGTACAAAAATAATTTTACAAGATAAGATTAGATGTGTCGGGTGTTATGTTTGTCCCTTCTTTGGCTCTTCAAAGTCAATTATTATTTTTCTTCTGAAAAGTATTTTGGAAGTTATCAGGGGAAAACACACTAATTACAATATAGAAAAAGGGAAATATTATTCTAGATTGATAGATTATTAGAGAGCACATATTTATTCTAAGCTACTAATTTATTTACCTTATCTTCATCCAACATGGTGCTTCACCTTGACTCTTGTTTAGGATTTTTAAATTTTCTTGTCTTTTATTTCATAAGTTTCATTATATTACATGTTGAAAACTTCTTTTAATTTTCAAGAATTGAACCACTAGTAAAATAACTACATTTAAGTCAATTCCTACAATTTTCCGGGAATAAGCTAGAAAATTAATCTAAAACCAATAAACGTGAGCACATAAATTTTCATCATTGAAAATTAATTTGAGACTACACGCTTGATGGAACTAAACAATAATTTAATGAATACTTGATTGCAGTTGTATCTGCCAAGGTCAAACTATGCATGCATTATCGGCCCCTACATGTATGTGTGTGAACAAAATTTCAAAATTTAAAATATCTCAGTCATATTTCAAAATACATATCTAAATGATGAAAATAAACATCAATTTCTTTGAAAAATATTACCAAATACTACTCTAAGAATCTTTTAAAAAGTACTTTCAATATATATATTTTATTGTTGGGAAAAAAACAAGCAATTCAAACGTATTTGTGCCCCAGATTTTGAATATTGGATCATCAAGCTCCAGGTAGCGATCAAACATGACAATAGAAACTTACACTGTCCCTTCTATGCCAAACCATGATAGGACTTCTCAAAGACAAGAAAACAAAAGAGTAATTAAGGAAGTGACGTGGACCTCACTCCACATCAAAATCCGATCGAACCGAGCCGAGCCGAGCCGAGCCGTTATAACCGCCCCGGTTTACCTGAGAAAAATTATTAAAAAATTTCGTATATAATTTTGTCAAGTAAAAAACAAAAAAAGAATTCCCTTTCCTATTATATATGTTATATCGTCTCTCTTGACTTGTTTTGCATCTGATTTATTGTAGCAATGTCACATGGAATAGGCACCATGGAAGAGGGGGGGACGACCGCGGGGCCGCGGTAGGCCCTCGTGTCGTGGCCTGGTGGTGCAAATGGCGGTTCAAGCATACTGCACTGTTTGTTGCATCAAGGATCCCTATCTCCCATTCTCCTTTGTCTCCATTTTGCTTCAAGCCCACCCTCTTTAAATGCGCAATGCAAGTTCCACATGAGTACTTAATATAATAGCCACATGCCTCATTGAGGCTTACAACAACTTGTCGTTTAATTATCTGCACCATACAATTCAATTAATTATAATCTTGTTTATTCATATTATTATGTCCAAAGCTTTCTACTTGTTCTATCATATCATAACACAAGAAACGTGAAATTCAACATGTAATTATGTAACAAAATTAATATTCGGCATCGTCTCTATCTATATATACCTTTGTATTTTGATCAATATGTGTTTAGGCGTGAAGTGTGAAGAAGAGAGAGGAGATTTTGACAACTTGTGACAAACATTCCACTTAAAGATTCAGGCACCATCGATCATAAAATGTCTATATGCATCATCTCCAGGAAGTCGTAGACCCCTCGCGGGCCGCCTCGTGCTCCCGACTGGGACATTCCCCTCGAACATCATTTGAAATACTAATAAATTGAGAGTTGAAGTACGTAAGTTTAAAAACCTGTATCGATCGTGTGATTTAAACTCAGCACCCAATAATATCAAAATGAAGTTGAAGATAAAATAATGAAAAATGGGTTATGTGGCCTATTCTAGACCAAATAATAATCTAACAAAGAAACTAACCAGGCTAACAATCAACAAAATTTGCCAACGGAAGTCAGCCGGAATAAGCATAAGATGTAAAGTTTGAAAATCAAAGCACCTTCACTAATTGCCATATAAAACTAAGGAAATAAATATGGTTTTAATTGTTTTACATAATCTGATTATTCTTAATTAACAACACTACATTTATAATATATATGAAAGCTTATATTCTAGGCAAATATAGAGCTTCTACGTCGCTGCATGGCATGTAATATTGTAAAAGCTTTTCATTTCTTCTCAAAGAGATCAAATTAATCTAGCTATGTCCAAAAATTTCCCCATGCATATATGACCACTGATTTTGTAAAAGCTTTTCTTTATCTTGAAACGCTAATCTTTTATCGACAAAATATAAATTTTAAAAAATATAGATAAAAGTAACAGAGAATACATGAAAGATTTTGGAATGATTAAACTATTAATTGTATCCATCATTGAATTAATGAGAGGGGAACAACATTGTAGGCTGTTGCATTCATAGTTGATCAGGACCAATGAGTCTTAGCTTGTTCCGCATACAACAAAAGGTTTGTCGACAGCTTCATTAATTTTTCAAAAAGTGATAAATTAGACTAAACACTATTGTACACGGTTAGGTACAAAAGAAATCGAATATGATCTTGTTTAAAATTAATACCAGCAAGAATAGAAAGGTGCACTGTGTTGTTCCTAATATTGTTTAATTTTATGAAACATATCAGAAAAAAAATATCGAAATCATCAACAATATTTGTTTATGTTTAAATTGGTGTTTGTACGGATGATAATTCCAGTGAAATATTAATTTAGATTTTAAAATATATAGAAATACTTGATGATGAATTCGTTAGGTTGGGGAGTGTATATAGGTTGGGAAGAAGATTGAAATTTCAATCTCGCAATAAGATATGAAAACCATATATAGAGATCATATGAATGGAGGACTTCTGCTTAAAAACACATGGGATGGTCTTACATTAATTTACTATAATTTTATAATGTCATAATTAATACACATACAAAATTTTTTATATTCAGTCACATATAGGAAGGGTCTGTCTCTGTTTCTTGATTTTTCCTAAGCAATCATCTGCAATATACCATGAACCTACGTACGTCGACCATACGATGACTTTCTCTCTTTAGGCCCACACTTGATTAAAGGGGTAAAAGAAGAGACATGGGGAGGCCACCAATATCTTCAATATTATTTCCAATGGCCAAACACCAAGCAATCTGCATGTTCTCTTAAAACATATATAATTTCATCTCCTACCAAAACCCTGCATTTAATGCTTCATCTAATTCTTCTCAGCGCGCATATAAGTCGTATGATCATGTTCTAAACTCATTGCTATTCTTGCTCTTCGCCCCGGCTCAGATCATAACGTTTCCCTTTTTGTCAGATACCTCTAAAATAATAATGCCTTCTTCACTACTACTGATTTCTCTGGTTATACATCTTTGTTTGCATGCATGCACTGCTAGGCCGCTTATGGTTTTGGATTCGGTGGCACAAGTTCAGGTATGGATGGGAGAAAGTATTTCAAGTTTTGTGTATATATTGAAGTATTGTAAAGAGTTATTATTAGACTAACCATGATTTTGTTCAGGGTTTAAACAGAATAGAACCTGAGACATTTGTGGCACGAGGAAACGTCGTCGCTGAATGTGGTGGGAAGATCTCTGATGGCACAAAAGGTTTGTAGAAAAGATTTTGTTTCATGGATTGACTTAGATTCTTCCTTGCTCTCACATAGAATACAGTGCAATTAATAATAGTTACTAAATTGCAATCTAGTATATATAATTTCATAGTGTATCAATATCTTGATTAACGGATCCGCAAAGTCTCTGCAGTTACTGATAATTACTGCCAACCTACAGGTAGTCCCTCAGTTAAAGTTCTATGTTCAAGGAAGATTTTGCAAGAAGCTGCTGAAAGAAAGGTATTTCTTAGAAACTGCATGTTGTACGTCCTATATTTCCCTCAAAATCCATGTTACATAAATTGACTTGAAGAGTATAGATATAATTAAAGAAAGACAGACAATCAATAGTAATGATCCTTCATATGTAGGATTTCCTTTCAGTCTATATCATCATCATGCATGCATAATGGATTAATTAAGGAACAACAATATTGCATGTAAATCTTAATCACCATAAATATATATATATGTGCAGGCATGGAAGAAATCTGAACGGTCCGACGGTGAGGAATCTGTGAATTCTAAGGACAACAGAATACCGGAGGACGTGGTAGTGATGGATTACGAGCAACCCCATCGCAAACCGCCTATTCATAACTGGGAACCGTAAACGCTACGCAACATGACTTCTCCCCAAGAACATGTTCATCAACAATTTTTTATTTTTTTTTCCCTTTTCCATTTATTTGGAGTGTGGATCGAGCCGGGGTGAAGTCGCTAGCTCCATACTCTTTTTGGATTAGTATGCATGTATATTTTACATCTTTCTTTTTCAAGAATTGTAACACTAGAGACTTGTTGTACAAAAGAAATATCAATGAATTATAACTCGATCTTGAGATGATAATATCCAACTCCCACAATGAATCATGAATACTCGGGTTGTTTCAATTATTTTCAGTTATATAAATGCATATGACAAGTTGCTGCAGGTGAGAATGTTATGAATTGAGTGACGATGGTCCCCCTTACATGTTGTGTGTTGTTTGCATTTAATGTATTGAGTATAAAGAATTATAGAAACTTATTGGTTTTCTGATTGCACAAGACACTTGCGTTTTCAGTTTCTGCACTTTTAGTTGATAGTCCCTACTTCTGCTCCAATTGCTTGAATTTATCATGGTGGGCATTTGACCGATTAGTTTTATATTTTGATTAATTCAAATTCGTTTTTTTTTCTTCTTATTTTCTAAGCATTGATTCTTATCAGACGACAACCGAGGATTCTACGTCTTCCATCTCCGAAAATAATATACCATTCCTTGGACTCATGAGTATCAGTTGGGAGTATCAATTACTGGTTAAGTTAATAAAAGAATGGTCTTACATAATCCATGTATTACAAAGTTCTTAAGATCCAAATTTGAGATCCCTATCCCCCCCATCGTGACCAGAAATCGCGCAAAATTATCAGACAATTTTAACCAAGATCAACTGGCACGTTAAACAACAGATTTTGATATTTCAATTTTCAACATCATATTTAAACTTCATTGCTCTTGTTACAATATCATAAAGAATTCAAAGGGCATTGAAGATAGTCACATAAGGGACTAAACTAAACAATGGGGACCATGGGGTCAGTACATGTTTTGGTTACTAATTATTTTGATTTTTCAAAACCTGATAACACCATCTACTTTCTTGGAACTTCTTTTAGTACTCATTATTTACATCGTTTAATTTGCGCAAGTGTGATAAATCTGCAACTTAGTTGGCTTCAGAGTAACAGCCACTCAAACTATTAGGCTGTGAAGGCGCCATTTAGAGACGAATTCATGAGGAACCAAACAACTAGATTCTCCTAACAAATGATATCACAGCGAGTAGTAGAAATACTAGAGCAAAATTTCAATTTATTCCAGAAAAGAACTTGCAATTACTAAGCTTGACTCTGAACTCCATGCAAGATATATTCTGATGCCCAAGTTCTAGTCTTAAAGTTGATAGATTGATGATTTGGGAAAGTTGCGAAAAACAGCTGGCACAATGAATTCGTAACTGGATCATAGCAACATGAAACCAAACACATGTTCCATTTTCACATCTAGAAGAAAAGAAACAGGGGACCTCCTACTATATATGCATGCATCTCTTCCTCGATTGCACGGTCCTGTCGGGCATCGGCTCATCCACATCCAACTAAGTCAAGAATGACAATGTTGTACATCCTGGAAAATCATTATTGATGTGCACGTGAGTTGCTTGGAGGCCTTCCATTGGCCATGAATCTTTTTGGCAATATCAAATCAAGAGAACACCTTAGGCAACTTGTTGATTTCAAAGATGGCTTTTTTGCACGAATTGGGGGTACAAATCATCTGCATTATTGTTCTTGAAAGGACACCACATTAATTTTGTGGATGAGTTGCTGAAGAGCATTCCAACACTACTTTTTGAGAAGATTTATAACCATAAGAATTCTATCAAGGTATCACCTCGACCACTCCTAACATTTGTTATTTGGATCTTCAAACTTCGTTCACTTTTTTTTTGTCTTCTTCAGATGATCAAGAACAGATGAATGTTATGGATAGTAGCTAAGCCATGCTGGAGAGAATATATATTTATGTATAGCATAGCATAGCATTTAAGGGTCAGAATATTAATTATTTTTGCTGTAACGTAAATATTTAATTTGGAAGCATTTTATCAACCAACAATGCAACAGGGGTTAGCTAGCTAATTAAATATATGCATTGAAGAAAGAAAGGAGTAAGAGTTGGGGTATCAAACGAGTGCTCTATATATCAGAGATGATTAACAAAGGCATCGGGAAGGACAATCGGGCGAGCCTCTTTATATAATAGTTACTTACTGTCGATATGTACAGTTTACAGCATTCGATTGAAACTATTTTGATAATATAAAATGACGAAACTACAAACATATAAGATAAATTAATGTAATCTTCCGCGTTAAAAATTGAGCACTTTGGAATATTTGGGATGTAAATGTTTTTTATTGGACCTAGTTTTAAAAATTATAAAGTCAAGTTAATCATGATGAGTTATGAAAAAAATTATAAAAGCAAAGAGTCAACCAGAAATTGATGTATATTGATTAATATTTAATAGTACCGGCTATAACTATTGGTATTCAAAGTCCTTTATACGGCAACAGGTTTTAAAAACTATGTGATCAAAATACTTTTACAGCACCAAGTTTTAGAAGGTCGGTGGGGTGACACAAAATTCTTGTAAGCAACTTTCTACCATGCTTTTCACGTCTTTTATAAGTTTGATTAAAAATGACTTTATAGATGGTGGAATATTATTCAAAATGTTGTAATTGGGTCTCACCAAATAGAAAAATCACAATTTACATGCTGAGACGTGGAGTGCACACCATGTGCGAAGATTCCACGCTTTACCTTCTCGAACAACACACATGTCCTTGTAGAAAATGTCAATCATATAACCAGGGTTTTCATGAATATGCGAATTTATGATACATATCAACATGCATGCATTGCATTATCATAAGATTAACATTTTTTGTGAGATAGGTCAATCCTATCCATATTTATAATAATAAATAATATTTTTGACATAAAATGTAATATTTTTTAATTGATAACACATATAAGAGACCCGTCTCAAAAAAATGATCCTTGAAACTGTCTCATAAGAGTTTTTGTCTTACCATAATATATACTAGCGAATGACATACACATTATTTTGTGTTCTGTAAAAAAAATAAATAAATAATGAAGTGTTTTTTTTAAAAAAAATTAAAATAAAATTATTAATTTTTAAATTGTTATGTAGGAGAGAAAAATAAAATATATATAAAAAATATAGTTAGTTTGATAATACGAGGGGTGTTTAATTTTATGAAAATCCAAAATCACACAATTAATTATTCCTCGTATAGTTAATATAAGGAACTCTTGTATTATAATATATATATATATATATATGTATAATAATAATAATAATATTTTATATTATCTCTATAGAAGAAATGTAATTTGAATGAAAGAGAATAACATAAATAAATATTTTTTTTAAAGAAATCAATAACATAAATAAATATAAAAATATGTCAGAGTATGTAAAATATTAAATAGTTTGTGTTTTTGTGTTAGTTGATGGAATAATTAGAAAGAAAAAGGGATCGGAAAGAGCAAATTGAGGAGGGTGAGAATAGTGGAAATTAATAAAATGCTGGAAAAATAAAAAAGTTTCTTCATCCATCATCATCATAATAAATTATTATTATTATTAATAATATTATTATTATTTTGTATGCCCCCATAAAACTGCAACATAAGTTTGTAAATTATATACGAAATTTTTTTTTATTAGAAAGTCTCAAGGGTCATTTTTTTAAGACGGATTTAATTATATGAGTTATCGATTAAAAAAAATATTACATTTTATGTCAAAATATTACTTATTATTATAAATATGAGTAGGGTTGTCCCGTCTTACACAGATGAGACCGTCTCCAAGGGCGGAGGTACGTTATAAGCCACCCGGGCTTTGCACATTTAATTTTTTTTTTATGTATTAGATATATTTTTAGAAATAATTTTTTGTGTTATTTTTGAACCAAATGCTATATTAGCCCGGGTAATCAAATTAAAAAAATTAAATAGCCCATATGTAGCCCAATTAAAAAAATTAAGTAGTCCATATGTCTCAAAATTACGTTTTTCGTCATTGTCTTATTGATTAGATTTGATTCAATTTAAATTTCATCTCTATCAATCTCCTTCTTTTAAATAATATTTTTCACTTCTATAAGGTAGATTTCTTCTTAACTTTTTTTAATTTTTTCTGTTTTGTGATATTATTTTATTTTAAAAATGTCTGCAATTGCAATTAAATGATTTTTTTAGATTTGCAATTTTTTATTCATAAAAAAAATTAATTGTTTCTTCCGTTCAATTTTATATTTATATTAGATTATGTATCTTGATATGATGTCATATTGAAAACAAATTTGGATTGCGATATTAGTCAAAAGTTTTTAAATTTTAAGTATGATTCCATTAAAAAATATTGAAGATCGAAAAACTTTTTAAAACTATAATGAAAAAGTATCTTATTCATCGTTTTAATTTCTATGCATTTTTTTTTGTTTCTCGTTAAATTTTTTAGCTCGGGTGGATTTTGAATCCTGGCTCCGCCATTAACCGTCTCATAGGAGTGTTACTAATCAAATACATAGTTAATACAAAATTTTTTATGAGACAATATTATGAGTTCATGTTGTGAGATAGATCTTTTATTCAATCCGATTCAAAAAAAAATATTTCTTTTTATCTAAAATGTGGTTTAATTATGTAATCATCTATCTCACATAAAGTTACTCAATTGTTAAATGATCAAAAATACATAAACTCATCAAATCATATTTTCTCGGTTCCAGAGTAGTCATTTAAAAAAAAGTCAAAAAAATTTAGCTCTTTCATTTTTAGATTTGCAATACGAGTAAAAATTTCAAAATAGCCCTATCATTTCGGCTTAAACTTGTGAAACTACCCCCGGAATATTTGACACGGTCAAGATATATCTTTGAAAATATTACATATCATAATTGATTTTGTTTTGGAAATTTCACCTTCTACGTACGTCCCATGAATGTATCATATATTCATAATGAGGTTTACCACGTTGACGTAGTTTGTAAGTTATTACATTAGTTTGAGAATTTTTTCGTGCATATTGAAAATAACGACGGCTGATTCTCACCTCATAAAAAAAATCATATAGCATGTATCCATTTTATAGAAAAGTATATTTTTTAAGTTGGGTTTTAGTTTTAAATTTTTCTTTGAAATTATTTTCAGCTATTGTATCCAAACAACAAAAATACTTTTTGTTTGTTCCATGTTAATAAAATATCTAATAAAGTGTCGGCGATTAGTCAAAATTGGCCCAAAAAAGAGTTTATAATATTTTTACTTGGTTTCTTCACCATATATAATAAGTAAACCATCCTCCACAAGTCTTGCGGCGTTGATTTTTTCAGGGCGGCGGCGCGTTTGTTTCCGCCTCGTCCGATCCTATAAAAGCAGCGAGGCTAGTCACCATTTCCTCCACCATCGACTCTCATTCATACATTTTACAGTACATCATGCAGAAGAGTACATCCGCCTCCTCCCTGGGCCCCGGCGGCCTGGACTTAACCCAAGCCTTTTTCAGCCCCATCACCGGCGGAGCCCCGCCGTCCCCCACCAAGCGCCACACCAAGATCACCGTAGTCGGCGTCGGGAACGTGGGTATGGCCATCGCCCAGACCATCCTCACCCAAGATCTCGCCGATGAGCTGGCCCTGGTCGACGCCAAAGAAGACAAGCTCCGCGGCGAGATGCTGGACCTCCAGCACGCCGCCGCTTTCCTTCCGCGCACGAAGATACGCGCCTCCATCGACTACTCTGTCACTGCGGACTCCGACCTCTGCATCGTCACCGCCGGCGCACGGCAGAATCCGGGAGAAAGCAGGCTCAATCTGCTGCAGAGAAACGTATCTCTGTTTAGGCATATTGTGCCACCATTGGCTAAGTATTCTCCAGATTGTATAATAATGGTGGTCTCGAACCCGGTCGATGTGCTCACTTATGTAGCCTGGAAGTTGTCCGGTTTTCCACCGAACCGGGTAATCGGATCCGGTACGAACTTGGACTCGTCCAGGTTCCGGTTCTTGATCGCCGATCACCTTGATGTTAATGCACAGGAGGTGCAGGTGAGATTACGTACATTAATTTAATTTGTTGAGTAATTAATTAACATATAATTATTATGAAATAAATATGCATATATAACTTGTAGGCGTACATTGTTGGGGAACATGGTGACAGTTCAGTGGCTCTATGGTCAAGCATAAGTGTAGGAGGTGTCCCAATACTGAGCTTTTTAAAGAGGCAACAGATTGCGTATGAGAAACAAAGCTTAGAAAACATACACAAAGAAGTAGTCCAGAGTGCATATGAAGTGATAAACTTGAAAGGCTACACGTCGTGGGCGATCGGATACTCTGTGGCTAACCTGGCCCGAACTATACTAAGGGATCAAAGAAGGATCCATCCAATCTCTGTTCTTGCAAAGGGCTTCCACGGTATCGACGGTGGCGATGTATTTCTAAGCTTGCCTGCTCAGTTAGGCAGGAGCGGAGTGTTGGGGGTAACCAATGTGCATCTTACTGATGAAGAAGCTCAGCAGCTCAGGAACTCAGCCAACACCATTCTTCAACTACAAACTCAATTGGGAATATGATGTTGCTTTTTTTTAATGCATTGTTTGTTTGTTTCTGCTAATTAATTATTTTCAAACTTCTATGTTATGTTATCAAAACCTTTTTTTTTTTTTTTTTTTTTTTTTTAATATGGACAAGTTCTTATTGATTCATCTTTTCAGTTTTTAATTAGTTGATTGATGTTTTGCTCCATATAGCTGGCTAGCTCGATACTAAGCTTCCATTGAAATTCGTCCAAATTCAACACTATTTTGAGTTGATCCTGATCATATATCAATTTTGAAATTCAAACTAGGCTCGAATTTATTTAATAAAATTTTCATAATCAGTCACAGATTAATTAATTTGGGCGTAATTTGGCTACGGTTCTTTCAGAGCATGCATCAAAATTGTTCGAAAAATCTAAATTACAAATCATTTTTTCGGAATGTTCACTTCCAGTTTTTTTTTAAAAATAAAGTAGAACATAAAGTCGAACCAAAAGTACCATACGAAACTGAAACGCCTACTACTACTAAAATGCGGAAAAACTTTTTTTTTTTTTTTTATATACTATATACATATACGCCCATACATATATGTATAAATATTAAAAATAATATTTCAAATAATAACTCGCTTAATAAAAATAATAAACAGTTATTTGATAAAATCTTGAGTCATGCAATAGATAAAATAATGTCTATAGTGAAAATTTATAACTTATGTCTACTAAAATCATGAAAAGTCAATAGTTAATCATAACCATTGAAAACATAAAAATATCCTGAATAAATAACTCATGCATAAATAAAATCCTAGCGAGACGGTCACGGGGCCACTGCCATGCTCGCTCATACGTCCTCGCCACCGGTAGGAGCTACATCATACTCACCTGCACCATATAAGCGTAGTGAGCCTAGAGGCTCAACATGTCTAATCCTTTATAACAAGGGTTAAAATAATGCATCACGTAAATACTAATACATATACATGTATATGAGCATGCATGGAAACATTTTTCATAACATAAATGCTGAATCATAAATCATAAACATAACATAACTTTCTTCATCATACATAACATAATTGAGCATGTCATAAACATAAAAACTGAGTATGGTCATATCCATGAATGTGACTAATAACCGTGCCGACTGATCAGTCTAGAAACCATCGTACGTGGCGGTGCATAAATCCACCTCTATGCTGGTAGTAAACTACCTCTGTGCCAGTGGTAAAACCACTTCTATGCCGGTAGTAAAACTACCTCTGTGTCAGTGGTAAAACCACTTCTATGCTGTCACATCACTTCAATTTCCATAAAAATATTTTTCATGCTCAATTCTTAATCATAAACACATCATAAAATATTTCATGTATGCATGCACTTAAAATATGTCCGTAATATATATTTAATTAATTTTAATAATAAATATACTTTTACTTAAAATAGACTTCATGCATAAAAATAATTAAATATATATTCCGGACTTAGTTTATTTTCATGGGTTGGTCCAGACTGCTGGTCACTCACTCTAAGCCCATTAAACTTAAATAAAAGCTCAATAATCATATCTTAGCCCAAATAACTTGATTAAACTTAATTGGGCCTAAATAAAAATATTTAAGCCATTAACTTAATTAAACCCAATAAAATTCTAGACTGGCCCAAAAATACACTGACTGGCCCAATGGGCCCAAAAACCCAAAGACTGGCCCAATAATTCCCATGGGCTCCCAAGCCCATAAAATTAATTGGGTTGACTTAAATAAATTATTTGAAGCGCAAATAAAATTATTTAGTGACCCAAATAATTTTATTTCTAATTAATTAGCCCAAAAACTTAATTAAAACATAAGTCACTTAAAAATTAAAATACTCGAGCCCGGCCCACCTAGCCCGGACCCGGACCTACCTGACCCGACCCTAGACCATACTGACCCGACCCACTACCCTGACCCGACCCGGAACCACCCAGAACCCCCAACCCGATCCCCCCTCCTCTCCTTACCTTCGGCCGTGCGAGCAGCAGCTTTCCGGGGCTGCTGCCGCCATGCTCCGGCCGTCCCCTGGACGGAGCACCACCACCTACCCCTAGCCCTCTTCAAGAGGTTTCCAACAAGCTAAAAACCAGCCCAAATCGATCCCTAACGAAGGAGAACGAAGCAAAACCATCTATCCCTTAATCTGCTCGCGTCCTGCGCGCGATGCCGGACTTCCGACCGTTCGGCCGCCCAGCTCCGGCCACCACTGGCCGGAGCACAACTTGGATTACCTTCCCCTATTTCTTGTGGTTCTAACCCAACTGGAATCAGTCTAAAACGCGCCTTATGGACCGAGAACGACCCAATCTCCCAACATCGCTCAACCTGCGCACCCTAGGACCTGTTCTGAACCAGCTCCTCTCCTAGCCATGCATGGCTCGAACCACTGGACCCAGCTCGACCCTAGGCACCCTAGGACACCCCTTGACCGAGCCACAACCTCTGGACCGAACCATGTTGGTTAAAAAACGTGAGTATGACCATGTGTCCACCAAATTATGCAACAAGCAACCAAAACTCCCATAGAATTCGAAATATTCATGAATAATTCTGAAATAAAAATATCATGCATGAATAGTAGCTTATATGGTGGTCAAATAAAAGTTTTAGACATGCCTTGATAATTATTGGACGAAAATTGATGCGTTTACGGGCTCCGGGACGACGAACGGGCCAAAATCTCCAAAGAAAGTTTCTTGATTGGCTATGGGGCTAATTTTTCTGTGAAGGAGGCGTGAAAATGGGTTGAAGAAAAGGGTGGAGGCATCTGATGGGGTTTGGAATAGATTAGCGAGTGTTTTAGGTTTAAATTTTGGGTAGATAATATATTAATAGTAGATATTACTCAAAATAAAGATATTATATCTTAAGCAAAATCTTTAAAACTCTTAAAAATAATAATAATCCGATACTAAAAACCATTATCCCGAAATTAAGATTTGAGGGATTTTTAAATATTAATAAAAGTCAATAAAATGACTTATTTTGGCCAAAAATTAATTATTAAATAAATATATAACTAAATACTAAAATTTTCTTGACAAAATACCTTAAAATAATATTTTAAGGCTCATAAGACTCATAAAATATTTTTGGCTAAAAAGATTGGTATCTCGTCCGTCCACGGTCTCGTCTACGCGCTCAAAATAATCAATTCCTTAAAAATCTAAAATTTCCATAATTATGGGTTAAATACTAAAATAATTTAAAACATGCACATAATACACATAATAACACATAAGTAATATTTAACTTATATTTCTAAGAATTTAAATAATTATTTTCCCTAATTATGCATGCGAATTTACGTATTAAAATTTCCGGGTGTTACAGAAACATTACCTGATACCATGAATTTATGATAAGGTCTATGACCTCGAACACAAGTTACATAGTCAATAGGAGAACGATTGTGTGCGAATTCGTGCGGTTTACGATTGACATTAGTAAAACGATGATGTGCAATTCAGTTTTTTGTAAACTGCTCTAAGCGTATGAACTGAATTGCACATCATCGTTTTACTAATGTCAATAGTAAACCGCATCACATACATCGTAAGTCAACAAAACACAATTATAATATGATATTATTATAAAAATTAATAGAACAAAACATGCAACTAAATAAAAATTGTATAAAAAATATAGTTATTATAAAATAATAAAAAAATATACTACAAAAATCATAGGCTTACTTAACTAAAATAAATTTGAGACACACCGCACGAATTCGCACACAATCGTTCTCCTACCCCTATGTTTTGAAGTTTGAACTAGGGGTGAAATAGGGTCGGGACCCGTCCCGTAAACCTCCTACCCAACTTCCGTCCCGAAATGAATTGGAAAACTTTTTTTCTTCCGATTCCGTATCCAAAACATTTTGGGACCCGACTATTCGGGATCCCGTCGGGTAGGGAGAGAAAATTCTGAATTTTTTTTCATATTTAAAATTTCGTTCAAACAAATTAAAAAAATGTGATTATGTTATTAAATATATTATATATAAACTTATATTCATAAATAAAAATAAATATTCAACTTAAAACATATAATATTAAAATATTCTGGATAATGTTTTAAGGTTTTGTTAAGAAAAAAATGTATCGGATAATTATTAATAAAATGTTTGGATACAATTACTAAATAAATTTAGTTAAATAGATTGTCAAATTAATCTCTTGAGTCTTGTTCTACATATTTGTTCTAATTAGATAATTATAAATATGAATTAATTAAATTATTAATTTATTTAAAAAAATACACAAAAATAAAATTTCATTTCCTGATTTTACAATTTGATCGTTCCAACAATAAAAATTATGCGAATTAAATCCACAATTAAGTGTTATATGAGATGAAACCTAATAATATTTAGCTTATTATTTTAACAAAGTTATGAATAAAATATATTAATATATTATTTCGGGACGAATCGGGAACCCCGTAGGGATAAGGTTTTATTCCCGATCCCTCTCCCGATATTAATCGGAAAGGGAAAAATCCCGAAATTTTGGGTCGGAAAAATTTCGGGTTGGTATTTTTTCGGGCCGGGAATGGGATGGGATTCGGGAAGGGTCGGGATTTCGGAAATTTTTGCCACCCCTAGTTTGAACTCAATCGAATTTTGTTTTTTCATTAGATGTGATTTATAAATTCTAAGTCATAAAACAATATTTTCACATACTTTCAAAAAATAAATATTTTGTGTAGACATGTACTTATAAAACGTTTTTACAAAAATGTTTCTTTAAATTTTTTATAAATATTTTTAAAGTTATTTTAAGAATAAATATATGTTTGAACAACTATATATTCTGTAAAAAAAATATTTTAACATTTCAATAGTCATGTTCTCATGCTAAAAACATCTAAAACACATTTCAATTATTATTTAAAAACTATACTTGAAGAACACTTTTTAAAAATAGTTTTCAAAAATAGTTCACAAAACTTTTATCAGTTTTTTAAGTTATAAAAAACTAAATTTTTATAAAGTACACGTCCAAACGAAACCAAATTCTTTATCATTCCCCGCCATGTTTCCTGTTGTTTTTCATTAGATGTGAAAACGTGTATATGTATAATTATCAAGATTCTAAAAAGCGTGAAGCGTGTCGAATTCACATTTGTTCAAGTGTAATGCATTAATTCTTTGTTAGATTCTAATTCAATTTATTTTATCATTCATTTCATATCCTCTGTCATCGAACATAAAATAAATTAATTGGAATAATTTAAAACATTAGCTGTAAAATTTCTCAATATGTATTGCATTCATATCATCGCTACACTTAACCATACTATATTGTACATTTTTAACATTGCTAACAATCACTCACTAATAAAATCGCTAATTTATGATCTATTTTTGTCTTATTAATCAATTTTGGTTTTTAGAAAAGTCACATGTAAGCGTATTTAACGACATTTGACATGGTCAACTTATGTATGACCGTTTTTTTACCGTTTTTGGTCGAAAAGAAGCGTTTTGGTAAAGTTTTAAGCTTAAACGAGACTTAATCAAGGTTTGTAGAACACTGATTATAATTATACTTTTTCGCTTTAGTAATTAATATATATGGTTTTTAATGTTCATTGTGCTTGTCAAATTCTTGTTCACTCTAATAACTAAAATATAAAAATTCTTTTAAAAAAATATATCTCATCAATTTTATAAATTACAATAAATTAATTAAAAGTGTCTTTTAGTCAAAAATTAGAGACTTTAAAACCTCAAACAAATAGGATTGTTTACAATAATAATAATAATAATAATAAAATAACAATAAAGTAATGAGATCTTTCCAAATCTTATCTTATCTAAAAGATTTAAATAAAAAGATTTAATGAGAGTTTTATATCGAAAGAAGGACACTTTCCCATCTCAAAGTTTTACCTTCTATTAATAGATTAGACAAGGAGCCAGACGCAAAATCAGTAGTCAATTGATCTTTCCAGGCAGCGTCACTAACCTTTAAATTACAAATTCGATTGTTTCTTGCTTCCGCCGATGTTCTTAAAGTCTTCCTATTAGTTAAACTTTTGCTTATTCTTTTTTTAAAACGATAGTTAAGTTAATTTTTCAAACCATTTGGATATAATTGTAGAGCTTTGGTTCTAATTTTTTTTTATTCAATTTTTTTTCAAATTAAATGTTAAGATGAATTAGCGGGATCGATCGGTCCACCACCCGCTGCTACTCATCGTTGGGCTGTTGTGCTATCAAATATTGTGTATAAATATGATTATTTTGTACTCATATTATTAATCAGAAAATCATATAAAACAGCTTTATAAAACAATCTTGGGACTTAGCGCCTACACTTGGTTGAGTGAACAATTAATTAATCATTTTTCCTGATTGATTCTTGAGTTATTTGGTGGCAAATCAACTCCTACAGTACCTCTATATATACAGTTCTCTATCATCTAGATTCTTCTATATAAATCTAGACAACATATCATTCTAGATTATGCTTCTATTCATGTTCCACCCCCATGTTCTAGGCCCATGGATCTAGAATCATCATGGCTTGTCAGCAATGTTCTAGGTTCTTCCGCACGAAGGTAGAATCTTCATGTCCTTTCTCAAATTCTCGAACAATCCATTGTCTTCAAGGAATTGCTTGAATACTCAAGAAGGTTATGGATGCCACCATGTAGTTTTCTACATTGAGACAAAATGCAGAAACTACACTACGAATATTTCTAATATTTCTTCACTACTAAGAAATGGAAATTAAAATGAATAAATGGTGAAAAGAGATTCATTGCCTTCAAATCCGTGTTTTCATAATCGGATCGGTGATCGAACTGGTCTACCTAAAAAAAAAGATCCAACCGGTCAAACCATTTTAACCGAATGGTCGAACCGGAAAACCGTTTATATAATATAATATAATAAATAATATATTTTGAATTTTAAAAACTCAAAAACGTGCCTAAATAGACAAAAAAAATATATATTACCATAGTTTGAAAACTAAATAAATATGTAAATATTCAAAATATCAATTATTGTTATACATTATTTAAATAATAAATTATTTAATTTAAAAATCTATTATTATTATTAAAATAATATTTTTAATGGAGTACAAATAAACATGTATATATGTAAAAAAATATTAAATTTAAAGTTTTAAAAATAAAAAAATTAATTTTTGAAAAAATAAAAAAAATTTAGAAAACCGGTTCAACCGGTTCAACCAGTTTTCCGGTTCTTTACCAGTTCAACCAGTTGTTGACCGGTTCTGACCGGTTGAACCGATTTTCCGGTTTTTGGAAGTGAACCGGACCGGACCAGCAACCGGTTTCCGATCATACCGGCCAATCCGGCCCGATTCTAAAAACACTGCTTCAAATCAAGATCTTTGAGGGCTCGTGTGCAAAATAGAAATTAGTTTATTATTACTTTGCATTGATTTCTTTCATAAACATTGCAAGATTTTGTTCTAAAAAAAATATATGTGAGCTTCTCTGTAAATTCATAAATTTTTAAAAATGTGTCATTTTATGAAACCAGTGATCTTGTGTTTGAATTTATAATATATATATATATATATATATATATATATATATATATATGTGTGTGTGTGTATGTGTCTTCATGTGAAATAAAATTTAAAGATATTATTTATTGTCGTTAATATAATTTTTGAATGAAAATACGATTGTTTATAGAATAACTGGAAATTCTAAAAAAAAGTTAAAAAATCAATTTTTATTCATAAAATTATCTTGGTGGTAGATTTATCATTTTTTATTCATAAAAACATAGACAAACTCACATATATTCATAAAATTATAATGGGTATAGATGTATAACATTGCAAGATTTTTCTATCAAATATATATATTGAAAAAAATATATCCTTGTAATTAAACCATAACCTTGTGTTTGAATTTTAAAATACACAAACATATATATATATATATATATTGTAAAAAAAATTAAAAATATTATTTATTGTGTAAATATAATTATTGAATGAAAATACGACAGTTTATAATATAACAAGAAATACTAAAAAAAGTTAAATAATCAATTTTATTCAAAGAGTTATAAAATTTTAATTTTATTCATTAAAAAAATATTATTACTTTCAATTCTATGGCCAAATACATTTAAAATAGATGCCCAGTTCCAAATTCAGAATATAGGCATGCCTTGAAACACCCAAAAAACTCTCAAATACTGAGAAAACAAAACCTTATATACATAACAATAAAAGTACAAACAATTACCATATATTTATTTTACAAAGTTCAGTCTAAAGAACTAAAGATATTTTGCTAAAAAACAGTCTAAAGATTAGTTTACATAGATATTTTATAACCAAGCATATCTTATGGTATAAAATTTGAAAACACATTCACAACTTCAAGATCCAAAAAACTTAAAACAATGGATTTTTTTTTCTTTTTTAACTACAAATCATGACTTGTCCTTTTAAAATGTAGGCAGGTTTAAATTTCTGGAGTAATTACCACAAAGGCCAAATAATACTCCTCTATTTTCTTCCTCTAGAATTTAGCACCCACACACTTTAATACCAAGAATATAACACCAAATAACCGAGAAGGAAAGAAAAACATACCTCATTTTCAATCCATAAAAAACCAGAAAAGAGGCCTATATTTTTCTTCAAAGTTTGCACCTGTGAGAAAGAATTCAGTGATCAAACTCCACATTAATGGAATAAATTAACTACAAAAACCTGAACATAAGAAAGATGAAACAAATGATAGGATGACAGAACATAAATATTTGACATAGAAAAAAGAAAACCTTTGCCTTTTTCCAAAAAAAGAATATGTGAAAAAGATGCAGGTTCTCGTCAGCTTTTCTCTTGACAACTTGATAGCCACTAAAATTCATAATGTAGATATCAAGATAGAGATCCAATAATATCACTTCATTCAATATTAACACAGATATAAAAACGGAGGCCAGCAAGGTAAAATGCATTGAGATGGCTACCTACATGCAGTGCAGCCTCATTAGTTTGTTTAAAATAATGTTTTCCATTTGCTACTTGAATGTTACATTTTGGTTGGTTAAATCATTCAGGTAGTTTATGTTAGAGCGAAGAAGAGGTGACAATTGTTTTTTTGGGTTATTTATTTTGTCAGATTTCGATTTTTGTCAGCTAACTTTGTCTTTTTTTTTTTTGGCAATTATAGTGTTTTTTTTTTCGATTTGACGTCACCATGAAAACAATGTAGTGTTGATGTGTCGTTGATTTGTATAATGTCATATCAACAATTTCAATGAAAAAAATTAAAATTGACCAAAATAAAAAATTGTACGACTAAAACTGAAATTTGATAAAAATAGATGATCAAAATCGTAAAATGACAATTTACACGACCAAAAATGCAGTTTTCAAAAAAAAAAAAAAAATTGAACTTTAGTGGATCAAGTTATAAACTTACCTAATAAAAAAAATTTGGAGTGAGCTACAGCCTTACATTGACCTAAACTAGATCTGTCCTTATTTATTTACATAGAGTTCTTGATTTCATTTTATTTTATCATCTTGTAGTTATATATTATTCATCGTCTATTATTCGAATCAAATGTGTCCAAAAATAGTAGTTTCTTGCACATGATGATACAATTTCATGATTCATCTTTGTGTTCAAAGAGGTAGAAGAATGTAATGGCTCGTCCGCCAAACCTTACAACTCCACGAAAATTTATAATTTAACCCCACCACATCCGCATATATCTTTCAACTAACTATTCCATCTAAATAACTTCTCTTCTTTTCCCTATATGTGATTTCGCCATAGTCATCTATAAAAGTAAAAATCTTAACTCGATTTAAAAATAAATTAAGAAACCAAGATCTCATGATAACATTAATCTCTGGAGACGGGAGAGTATATATATTTTGAGATTTGGGGTTATTATTATGTTTATCAAATAAAAGTTTGTCTGTGGAGTATCACGAAATATTGGAAGATCGAAGCCATATAATTTGGAGAAGAAATTGCATATTATTATTATTCGAAGCAACTAAACCATGTAATCCTTTCATTAGTCAGTCAATATGACCTGGCCACGTTGAAGAGTTACATAACCAAGTGTAGCAGTAATAACAGTGGGACTACTTTAACAAAGCCATGGAGTTGTAAGGTTTGGCGGATGTGATGGGGTTAAGTTATAATTTTCGTGGAGTTGTAAGGTTTGGCGGATGAGCCATTACATTATTCTACCTCTTTGAACACAAAGATGAAACATGAAATTGTATCATCATGTGCAAGAAACTACTATTTTTGGACATCATTTGATTCGAATAATAAACGATGAATAATATATAACTACGAGATGATAAAATAAAATGAAATCAAGTAATCTATGTAAATAAACAAGGACAGATCTAGTTTAGATCAATGTAAGGTTGTAGTTCACTCCAAAATTTTTTTTTATTAGGTAAGTCTATAACTTGATCCACTAAAGTTCAATTTTTTTTTTTGACAAACTGCATTTTTGGTCGTGTAAATTGTCATTTTACGATTTTGATCATCTATTTTATCAAATTTCAGTTTTAGTCGTACAATTTTTTATTTTTGTCAATTCTAGTCTTTTTTTATTGAAATTGTTGATATGACATTATACAAATCAACGATACATCAACACTACATTGTTTTCATGGTGACGTCAAATCGAAAAAAAACACTATAATTGCCAAAAAAAAAAAAGACAAAGTTAGCTGACAAAAATCGAAATCTGACAAAATAAATAACCCAAAAAAAAAACAATTGTCTCATATTTTTTCAATAGTATAGTGTAATGAATTTTTAAAATTATGTATATTATATTTTTTGTAATAATATATAATTTATTACATAAATTTCAAGTGCACACCAAATCTAATCATGAATCCCTCGGTAAATATAAATAAAATATGGTAGGACAGGGCATATCTTCGAACAGATTGATATAACCAAAAAAAAAATGCAGAAATTAAAGATGAAAATGATATATGGTCATGGACTAGAGTCGATGAATTATAGTTGATTATGAGATCGAAGTCTCGGACAAACCCCTTCCCACTCAAGAAAAAACGATGGAGTAGATAAAGGATGAACCCAAAACAACTACATATATTCACCAGATCATCATACACAATAATCATCAAAGATCAACCCTGAATTTGTTTTTGTACGTACCCAGAAAGATCAGTGTAAAGTTTCAAATTGATCAACATGATTTTTTACCCTTGTCTCTGTTGTTGGGAAACTTGTCGTAACAATTCCTCCCCAACCTCACACAATCCAACCAGTGCAGCACTTGTGCATTCGGGTCTGCTTCCAAAACAACATGGGAAACCGTTATTTGGAGCGTGCCCCTGTAGGCCTTCACTTTCCCGCGGACCCTTGCGACAGCACCCAGGTGAATCTGCGAGGCAAGTTTGGCTGCCATATCGGCATTAAATCGAACAACTGATGGATCGCGCCTGGAGAAGTAAGGAGAGACGAGTTGATTGAGCCAGAGGACACAGGGGATGCAACCAGTGCCATCATCGATGGTGAATTTCAGGAACTTCCCTGGTTTGTGCTCCCGGGTCACCACGATTCCCAGAGACTCGACATGTAAAACAGGCATGCCTCTTCGGGATAGGCCTGTGGGGCAGGGCGTAAGAGCAAGGAAATACAAAGCCAACAATTTGACGTCCATTGTTTGGCTCGATCTATCCGATAAACTCACAACACCACTCTATCTGGAAACCAAAAATATCATAAATTAAGGACCCGAATTCTGAATCACAACACCAATAACAGCAACAACACCAACAAACAAGTCGAGACGAGAGAATCTTTCTATCCGCAAAACGAAATTGTCCGTTAACAGTGCTCAACGTTGGCGCGGTAATCATCTCTAAGATACAACAAATATCTAGATCTTCGTCGAACGAACATATGTGTCAACCTTTTTTTTTTTGTGAGAAGGAGGAGAGATTTTGCATAAATAGTTATCAGATTGTTAACATACTTATTTTTGCATATATGATCAGTTATATATATACCATGATGTCTAAAGACAAATCTTATGGTTTAAGGATGCAATCAATGACAGAAAAAGCCCAAAAAAACGCAACTTTTCGGAGCACATACGACACGCTCAAGCGGGGCGGACACTCTTGGCCAACCTTTTGTCTGCAGAATATAATGTTGCGCTCGAGCGTTAATAACCGCTCGGGCGGCCACTTTTATGCAGTAGGTGAGGGCTGCGCATTTTAACTCAATTTTATCCAAAAAAAAAAAAAATATAGGATCATAAGACGTTACCTCACCGCGCCAGCCATGCGCGTGTATTAATTGCATCGATTAACGTCTTGTCCATTTACAAAATATCGTGCTCTTAAGGGACCAATCCCATAATCCAAAATTGAATTATTTAAATATACAAACACATTAGAGACAAGACTTTTTCCTCCAATTAATTCAACAATTTCTCCAAAAATTTGGACAAACTTATTTCCCTCCAATTATTCATTCACTAACTTTTCCAACACTTGTTTTTCATTCCCTACAAAGACCAATTTATATATTTACCTCTTTATATATATATATATATATATATACATATATATATTTCATTGACTTCTTAGAATTTTCTCAACCCCCACACCTCGCGATCTGCAGAAAATCTACACCTCTTTCATCTTTGAAACTTATACTATCAAGAGGCAAATCTTTTTTTCACAGAGTGAACAATAGGATTAGAATAATATCGACTAATGACCACACCTCGCGATCTGCAGAAAATCTACACCTCTTTCATCTTTGAAACTTATACTATCAAGAGGCAAATCTTTTTTTCACAGAGTGAACAATAGGATTAGAATAATATCGACTAATGATGGATCCCTTGAAATAAATCTGCACCTCTTCGATTTGCACGTGAGACACCCAACTAACAATGGAGCCCTCTTTCGATAAGCTTTTTCTACCGACTTCTTTTTAAACTAGAGTGGATTGGTGAAAAAAATAAAAACCGCTGAAATCGTTTTCTTCTTCGTTGTAATTTTTTTCAGGAAAATGATAAAAGAATGGAGAAAATGAGAGGATGAAGATTCTCAGATCTAAAATGAATGAGAAACCATGATCAGAGATACGAAGAGTCAAACCAAAGAATCAGCAGACTTTTTACAAATAAAAATTTTTAAAAATTTATTGCCACGTGTCGATCGATAACTGGCTCAGGGTAGTACTCTGCCGACTCATCCCTCATAAGGTACCTTATAAATATGTAAATATGTTGGACCAAAAATGTAATATTTCGAAAAATAAAATATATGAATTATATATTATTATGGATCTTCTATATCATGAATCATCATCAAAGTAAACATATAAATGAGTTGTTGAAAATGCAACCAAATATTCATATTAGAAGATCTAGATAAACATCATAACATGGAGATCGGAACTTCCGATCAGCAATCGGAGCTTCCGATCGGCTGTCGGTGACAGGTGTGTGGTTGCATGTGGTTGAGATTGACACGTGGCATCGGAACTTCCGATCAGAGGAACGGAGCTTCCGATTTGCATGTTCGGAGCTTCCGATCAGGGAACGGAACTTCCGATTGACGTTTATAAATATAGGGTCCGAGCTCCTCATTTCAGGCTGATATCTTTATTCTGGTAAATACTGGGAGGCCAGATAATTTTTCTGATGCGATGGATCAGGCTAAGGAGCAGAAGCGGGACTGATGAGAAAGAGGGAGAATCAGTACCAGCCTCAACAGCAGCAGCAGAGGCAGTATCAGAATCAACCATAGATGATGAGGGTGGTAGCAGTGGTGGTAGCAAGAAGAACTATTTCCGTCCCAAGGGGAAGCAGTTCAAGAAGTTGGGAAGCACTTCTTCGAGCTCGAGTGGCTCGAGATAGTTCAGTTCTGGACAGGGTTCAGGATCATCTGGAGCTATGTGTAGCAAGTGTGGAGGATGACACTCTAGTGAGCAATGCAGAGGAATTTTTGGGAACTGCTACATCTGTCAACAGACAGGACATATCAAAAATAACAGCGGAAACTTAAACAATAATAAAAATATTGTTTACAATCATATCGAATAAAACCAGTGTATTAACCCAAATACAACTGAAACAAAAGCTTAGACAATAACCAAAATACATTAGATTATTCGGACGTGCAACGACGACATTCCAACCCTGAAACTCGCATAGACAATACAATAAAACGACGAAGTTCGAATTTTAAACATGTTCCAAAACTAACTAGATTGACATGCTGATTCGACTTCTAAACCGAGTCCCACTACTAGCTCTCCCTCTTGATGCTAACCGGGTCTTCGCTGACTCGATCCTGCCCTACATGTTGCCAAGTACACATACAAAACAAAGCAACAGCCGAATAACTCCGGTGAGAATGATATTCCCAGAAAAAGCAACATGAAAAGTAATATACCAACAACAATTCTTTCAGACAATGTAATCAAATCAAAACGAATGATATGCATGTCTTTAAAATAGGGATATCAATTTTGATAAACAAGGGGTTGCTGCTGTGCTTTTGGGATCCCGATGATGAGATCACGTAACGACTCACCGACTCTCCCAATCAAGGTGGTGCCACGTATCCCACTCTCCTAGATTTTGGTGCGACTATAAGGAGTATACTGACACCAGGTGAACTTTTACACCCAGGCCACTCACAGTATAGCCCCCAAAATGTCTAAATAAAAAAGGTCGTTCTGCCCGCTGAAATCAACGGTTTGCATCAATATGAATGCATAAGAAAACATAAAGCATTAAGCCAAATTACAAAACTCAATCAACAACAATATACAAGTTCCACATGCTAGAACAAGTATTGATGCAAGTATGTGATTTTAAGGGGAAACTCGAGAACCAACTGTCCCGAGTATGCTATCCCGCTAACGATGACTACTTTTACCTTTCAATGCAATAGCTCCAACTCTGGATACGCTACAACAAAAAGGTTATATCAAAAACTATACAACCTAACGATAACAACGGCTCAAGGTATTCTATTTACCGATTCTTCGTCCCACTCTTCTACGAACGAATGCTGCTAACACCGTGCTTGACAACTCCAAACAATCTATACGGAGACAATAGATGATCAACAACAACAAACAATCCCAATGCCCAAAGTTTTACATCTCAAACATGGTTCAAAATCCTCAAAACTCAAACCGGCGGCATAACGACTATAAATGATCAAACCAGAAATACAAACAGCAGTACAACATCGATATCAACTCATAACAATGCTAAGATCACAACAAAAGCTCAAACCCAACAAGTCTCAAACCAAATTTTCGAACAAAGGCTTCCAAAAATCATAACAATTCCGAACGACGCTCAAATTCAAAACCGACTGAGAATAAACGATCAGGACTCTGCCAAGAACAACATACTCAAAAGTCAATCGATTCTAACAACATCAAAAAAACAAAACGTATCTGATCGGAGAAATACTTACGGTATAACAGAGCTCTCGCTGCCGTGATCGCTAATCTGCTTTCAGAAATAAATTCCAACGGCCTGATAGAGCTCGGACTGAAATCTGGGAGCTTGAAAAGGCATTTCCCCAAGCTTTAATGGAAGAAACCGATGGAAGGGAAGGAGAAGAGGATAATGAGACTAAGTCAAAAGCAATACAAGTGTAGATAATATATTAAACTCCAAAATTGCATTTTAGTCCCTAAAATTTCCAAAATTTTCAAAATAGACCCTGATCAAAATCAAGTCGGCTCTTCAACTCTGTAATCTCCGATTAACTCAAGTAAACTCATTTAAGATAAAAACGGGGCGTTACAACCGTTTGAGGCTCTGTATGGTTGTCGTTGCCAAACATTCTTATTATAGGGATGAAGTAGGGGAGAGACAGGTTGAGGTACCAGAGTTAATTCAACAGATTGTGGATAAAGTGGAATTGATCAAGAAGAGGATCAAGACTGCACATAATAAACATGCCAGTTATGGGAACACCAAGCGCAAACCTTTGCATTTTGAGACAGGAGAACATGTGTTTTTGCAGGTTTCACCTTTCCGAAAGGTTATGAGGTTTGGTCTCAAGAGAAAGCTAGCACCGAGATTCATTTGTCCATCTTGGAAAAGGTCGAGGATATGGCCTATCGTTTGGCATTACCACCTTTACTATCCGGTATTCATAACGTGTTTCACGTGTTATTACTTCATTAGTATGTGGAAGATGAGTCGCACATTCTGCATCCGACAGAGGTTCAGCTGAAACCCAATTTTTCTTATGTTGAGAGACCGGACAGAATTATTGACAGGAAAGATAAAGTGCTTCGGAATATGGGCATCCCTCTGGTCATGATTCAGTGGCAGCGTCGAGGTACCGAGGAAGCTACTTGGGAGCTCGAGATTCGTATGCGTTCTGAACAGCCGGAGTTGTTTTGATTGTATCTCTTTTTCGTAGTCTGCAGTATTTTAATAAGATATTTCAGTTTGTTTTCATTATTTTGATCTTGATTTCGAGGACAAAATCTCTTAAGTGGGGGAGAATGTAGTAACCCGTCTCCAATATAAGTTAATCAAGTGTATAATAATGATTAACTGGCTAAAAACATGATTAAGGGATTTCCTAACGAGTATAAGGAATTCAAAAATGGCCGGGAAGGTTCCGAGGGTTCGGAGAGATCGAAGGCTCCGAACAGAGTTCGGAGGGTCCGAGCCAAGATTAGAGCCAATGCCTAGGATCGGAGGCTCTGTTGAGTTCAGAGGCTCTGAACTTGGGATCGGAGGCTCCGATCGCATATTGGTCCAGCTATCCGTAATATTACATCATGCATGACATCATTGAGTGGACTTCGGACGCTCCGAAGATGGATCGGAGGCTCCGAACAAATGTCGGTCGGCATCCTCTGGAAGCAAGACACGTGTATGGCTGAGGGAGTTCGGATGATTTGATCGGACGCTCCGATCAGGATCGGAGGCTCCAAACTCGATATCAGAGCTATAAATAGAGGGCCGCGAGCTCAATTTCATTTGCACCTTCCAAAATCCTTTCTCGTTCTTAGCTCATTTTAGGCAATTTTAGGGGCTTCTAGGCGTCGTATTGGAAAGCCGGGAGTGGCGGAACACTGCGGGGACAACAGCAGAGCTGTGCCTAAATTTTGAGGCATTCGTCATCAAAGGGCTGACTACGGACGCAGGTATAACTTTGGGTAACCATAGATAGTAGGGAGTATGTAATATCTTAGTTAAAACTTTTACAACACAATAAGTGATATAGTGATTATTTCTTATAGGCTTGGACTGTGAGTAGCTGGACTGTTAGGTTGCTAGGGTGCTCGAGATTTCTTCTTAGAGGTGCGAATGTATTATTCGAGATACCAGGTTGAATATACGTGCATTATGTTTGCATGTTTTGTGTGGAATTATTATGTGCATTGATATTATGCGGCATGCATGTACACGTTGAGATTTATGCCTTGTTTTGCATAGCCTGTAGTAGGGGTCGCTCAGCCCCATATTTTAGTGGATGAATTCCATGGATTAGGATCCGAATATATCCACGATTTTTTATGGTATGGGAGCCACCTCATGATGCGACGGCCCAGCGTGCTACATACCATGATGCCTTGACTAAAAAATATTCTGGATAGGTTTTCCAATACCCTTCATATTGCATATGCATGCATGGTATATGTATATTCATATTTCTATACAGAGCGTTTTGCTCACGTCCAAGTGTTTTGTGTAATATCCAGAAAATTAATAAATATATTCATGATTTATTAAAAGAATTTTAAATGAATTTTAAGTTATTGTATTTTATTATTCATGATTTAAAATTTATTATCAATTAAATATATTTTATGTGTTGTGTAAATGATTTAAAAGTTGATGTTTCATATATTAAAATATATGTTTATTTGTTGAGTTAAATGATTTTATGAAAATTGATTCTAAACCGGGAAAACGAGACTAGCCTACGCACGAAATTGTAGGAAATAATTCTACGAGTATTTTGAGTATAATATTGTTATGTTTTGTTAAACGAGTCAAAATATATTATTATTTTTATCAGACGAGTCGAGACGTGTTTTTGTGACTGCGTTTTAAGCAATCAACACATGATATGTATTATTATTGATAGCAACGTTTATCCACACCATCCCTACTAATTAATGTAATTGTTCCCTTGACTTAGCCACCCCATCTCCTTCACGTTTCCTTTCCCCATTTCTGCTATCATTAATCTTCTTCTTCATTCTTACTCCACGGTCTTCTAGAATTGTAAAAAAATTCAAGCTCCGATCTCGCTCGTTTCGTGGTTAACTCGTTACCAAGAATCCGGATCATCTCCTCCTCTAAATTAAGGCAAGTTTTTAAAGAAATTTTAAACCACCATTCAAGATATATGTATTTTGATGTGAAAATTCTGATTTATGTAATGTTTATTCATGATTTTTAAGAGTTCAAGATCATGGTTTATGTTTGATTGAAATCATGAAAATTAAGTAGTTCTTGATGATTCTTTGAGTATGATCGAGAGTTTAATGGTGATTTTAAATTCTTTATTTGTTCTTGAGATTTTAAGAAATGTTTTATGCAAAACTTATAGCATAAGTAGTAGAAAATCTCATATTTTGAAGTTTTAAGTTAAATCTTTGAAATATGTTATGTGTTTGGTTGTTCCGAATTTGCAGCGCTTGTTGCAATTTTGAAGATAAAGACTAGTGTACTAATCCAAATGATATGAGGCTTAATTTATTTGAAAGCTAGTTTAAATTTCTACAATTTTTGTGTTTTGAGTTTTGTCAAAATCATTTTGGATGTTTGGCCAAAATCGCCCCGAAGTGTGTCGGTTGTTTTGAATTTCCTAAACTGACCCTTCTCGGGAGAATACGTATAACGTTTTACTACAAAATTCAATTGAGGTGAAGTTTTCAGCATTGGAAATCCAAGATCAAGGGCTACAACTTTCACGTTTACCACGTTTCCAAATTCAGGGTGCAAGAACTCGAAAGATCAGTCTGAATACATGACAACTGCAGTGCAGCAGAGCTGGTGCTGCGCAAGTATAGCGCCCCAGTGCTGATCTTTCAGAGCTGGAGCGCTGTAGCTTCGAATTAATTTTCTTAAGTTTTGATTTTTGGGTCCTAATTTCATGGTTATGATCTTTTAAGGCTTCTAAAATATATTTAAGAGTTTTTATGAAAAATGTTTCAACTTTTAAGTCAAAAACGAAAAGAACGACTTATGTGGATCAATTACATTATGTGATGCATGTACATGTCTATGTTTCATTCCTGAAACTTATATTCAATATGAAAGTATGATTTTTATCATTTATGACATGCATGAAGTTATCGAGTAAAGTTTTATGTTCATGAATGAAAGTTTTGAAGGAAGTTACGATGAAATAATGATGCTTCATAATGAATGAAATGATATGATGAAAGATGAAAGTTATGATGAAATGATAAGATGATGATGCATGAATGAATAATGTTATGATGAAGCATGAATATATGATATGTTGATACATGAAAATATTTTGATGTTTTATGTGTCTTTGTGGTGGCAATACGGGACTGGTACTTTGGTTTGGGCTCCGGAGGGACCTTTCCAAATATGGCTCAATGTACGGGTTAGGTCCTCTGGGATGAGCTCCGGAGGGGCCTCCGAAAATGAAAGAACGAATGTTATGAGGCTTAGTGCCATATGCGTTGATTAACAAGAAAAGATGAATGTGCCCATTATGAAGGTTGCCACAATTTCACATAATTCATCACCCCAAAATGATAAGTTTTTATATTATGTTCATGGTTTATGTTCACGGTTTGATGTTGTCCAAGTTTCATGATTTTATTTATTAGATGTTAAGTGCAAATGTTTATTTAAGAAGGAAATGGTAAAGTATTGAGAATATGCATGAAGTCTATTTTCAAGATTTAAAGTTAAGTAGTTAATGTCTATGTTCAAGTTCCTTGGATCTTTTAGGAGTATTAAAGTTCATGTTCAAGATTTTAAGTTTAAAGTTCTATGATGTTTACGTTAAAATTCTTCAAGTTCAAGGTATCATGTTATGTATGCTCAAGTCATTTTAAGTTTAAATTATTTTGAAGCTATAATGACATAGATATGTATATTTTAATCTTGCTGAGTCCTTTAGACTCACTATACTTGAATGGTGCAGATGGTTTTGAAAGAGTGGGTGCCCAGTGAGCCAACTTGTGGCTATGGGCTTTGATGACTCTTTGTATAAACGATCTTTTGTTTAATATAATTTACACTTTTATTAATGGCAATGACTTTATCTTTCTTCATATTGTTATATTGTGACTATTGTTGTTTTGATAAAGACCTTGAATATACTATAGTGTATGTAAGATGTGGTAGAACATGGGGATGCCTATCATGAAACGCATCTTATAGTCACTGTATATTCTAAACTGTTCCTAGTCGATTGAGCCGTCCGATAATAAGGATAAGGATCGCTCGAGTTTGAGACTAGCATTTGCGATGCAGAGTACCACGTTTCATTGGTAGGGAACATGGAGATGTTCGAAGCATGCAAATGGATATTCATATGATGAATGATCGAACTACCCTATCCGGACTTTCCAAGTGGTTATCACTTATCGAGTGGATGAAGTCCGCGGTTTTGATTGTACACCATTAGTCCTTACTACTTGAAACATCATGGAGACTCTATATGCTAGTACTGTGCTTTGACTCGTTTACCGACTCTATTGGGGTCATCAGGTGTCGGGATTGGGTGCAGTTACGACACATATAGGAGTCGATGCATTGTTTTCAAGGATTCACCACATACTTGCGAGTGTGGATATCCTATGCGATCTGAGGAGATATTAGTGTGACGAATCTCTGGCCAGAGTACTTGATGTGATTTAAGAAATGGTTTCTTAGTAGCACATGCGATGTCACTAATTTGATCTTCAAGATGTATTGCATAGTTATCGAATCTTGAGCGACTCTCGATAAACCAATGGTTGTTGATTCGATCGAGATATATGGATGAAGGGACCGTACTGTACGCTAACCAAAATCTACTGGTTCTTGTAGGCACTATCAGTGATACCTAGGGAATCATGGGGCGATGTTGCTAGGCGCTCTACCATGATTCGATGGGCAAGTCGGAAATTGTTGTTCCGAGTCACAAGGAGTTGTGAGCCCACGGCTAGCTGTATCCCTGAACCATTGAGGGTCACACAGAGTAATGGATTTTTAATCCCCGTTGAGATAGTTAAATTTAAAAAGTTAAATTTAATGAACAAAGAAGTTGGACTTCTTAATAAAGAGTAAGAGAGTAGGATTTCCTAAAATGACATAGGGATGGACATTTTTGGAAACCACTGAATTCGGATTCAGGAAAATTTATCTTGACTTTAAAATGTGCAGAAATGGTTTCTGTGCACATTGGTGAAATCGGTTTATCAATCGGAGTCACGATGAATTTTGTATTAATTTTTGAACATGCGGGCTTTGCTTGTCGGGCCTCAACTTATGACTAATGGGCCCTAAGGTGTTAGTGGCCTGCATTATAAATAAGTTATTGCAGTACATAAATTACACACAACTGGTCATAATTGGAGAGACAGTTTTCGAAAAACCCTAGCTCTCTCTCTCACACGACCGCCGCCCCTCCCTCACTCTGTCAGAGATTTTTCGGTCTGTAATTTTGAATTGCAGTCAGGATTAACGAATCAAATTCGTTATTCTCTTCGCAGAAAACTTCTGATAGATTTTCTAGTGCAATCTATCAGAGGGATTAAACCTCCATTCGTGGACCTGATTGAAGGAAAGATTATTCATCAGTTCCAGGGAGAGACAACAAGAGCAGAGAAATCTGTTGGAGTCCAGAATCTCGATTCGAGATTAAAGGTAAAAATTATATAATTGTTATTTAATTTTTACACACACAAATAATTTAATCGTAAGGTTGATACCCACACTATGGAATTGTTCCATATTAAAATTTTTAAACTTCCGCTGCACCGGGTATCAATCCTGATTGATCTGAACACCGCGTGTTCTCCAACAGTGGTATCAAAGCCAGGTTGCTCAGATCAAACGATTAAATTAATCGATTGTACAAAAATTTTTGAGTCTCGGTTTTCAAAACAAAATAAATATTTTAAATAAAATTTTTTTTTTTCCGGGCAAAACCCGGGCAGCGATGGTCGCTGCCCCGTCCCGACCCCACGGGGGTGCGGGCCGGCCCGGGAGTGTCCCGGGCGGCCCGCGGGAAAAATTATTTTTTATTTTAAAATTAATATTAATATGTTAAAATTTTATTTTTGGTCCGGTCAAAAATTGTTTTGATTGGTTCACGAGGCTTCGGATCGAATTGTTCGAGTCCGAAAATTTTAAAATTGATTTTTGGATAAATTTGAATTTTTGGAAAATTTTAATATTTTATCCTTAAATTGAATTTTGAAATCAATTATTTTTGGTACAATTGATGATAAGATTTGATCTTATGAATATATTAAGTAAAATATGATTTTATCTATAAAATTGGATTCTGTAGATAAAATATGATTTTATTTGATAAAAAGGTAAAATATGATTTTATATGTAAAATAAGATTATATATATAAAATATGATTTTATCCTGTTTAAATTTAAATTGCCATATGCATGTTATCCAATAAATTAATTTTGAATTAAATGTTATTGGATAAGGATGATCGATTGCCATGACCAATTTTGTAGGTGTATGTTAGGAATTTACATTTGTTTTTATTGTTGTTGGTTTTATTAATGGGCCTGGTTTATGGCCCAATATGAATGTCATATGTAATAAAAGTGGGCTTGGTTTATGGCTCGTTCCCACCCCTAAAAATGTATCCCCTACTTGTCATTGTTATTTATTGTAAATACATTAGATTTAGTGGGAGATCAAGATTTGAAGATGGTGGGCCCAGCAGACAATAAAGACAGAAGAAATGTAAATTGGAAGCTAATGTAATAGGATTGCATTGCATACTGCATATTACCTAGGATTGGACTAAGACTCGTGATTGGCAACCACGGGTCAAATTAGAAATGGAATCGATCATCCTATATAATATATGATATTATGATTGTATGCATGTTTTAGACATAATTGCGTGAATCCGGCAAGCATGCAATATTTAAAAATGATGAGACAAATTTTTATAATTAAAAATCCCTCATTTTAAATATGATTTAAAATTGATATCAAGATAAATAAAGGAAATTTAAATTTGTTTAAATGTTCCTACCTTCCATCAACGATCAATGTATGAGATGCTACCCGCGGATACGGTCCGGCTCATATTATTGGGGGGGCCCGTTCGTCGGAAAGCTCTACATTGGATCGACACATGTTGTAAGTTGGGTGGAACTCCCATGGGATCGGCTCATATTATTGGGGGATCCACATGTCGACCGTCCATCACAACTTAATATTGATGGGTCATCTTGACATGTCACTATAAACGGCGTCATATTATTGGGCCCTTATTGGACATGAGGTAAAAACATGGAGGTTGCTTTGGAAGAAATTGGGCTCTACCTTTTGAGAATTATGGTTGGCTGATATTATTCGGGACCATAAGTTTGTCAATTGGACTCCATGTTCTCACTAAGGAAAAAGTTTCCCGTTTTCACTAGAGGGTAGTGAAATAGTTAAAATAGTGGGAGTGAGATTCATAAAATTAAATTTCGCCTATTTTATGTCTTAGTAAATTGCTTAAACAATCATTGATATATGTCTGTTTTTCTTTTCAGTATTTCATAAGATGAATTCGCGTAATCCATTATTCTCGATCCTCGAACAAAACAAGTTGACTGGCGCAAACTATAGGGAATGGTTCCGGAAGTTGAAGATTGTCTTGACTTCGGAGAAGATGCTCTACGTGTTAGAAAAATCTCCTCCGAAGGAAGCACCAGCTGACGTAAGTCCAGAGGAGTTGGCCAAACTTGATACATGGTGGGACCATGATATCAAGACCAAATGCTATATGCAAGCCTCGATGTCTGATGAACTCCAGAGGCGATTTGAGGACACCGTGAATGCTGCTGACATTCACGCTCAACTCAAGGAACTTTTTGGGGCTCAATCGAGGGCTGAAAGGTTCGCTACTGTTAAGGAGCTAATGACGTGTCGCATGCGTGAAGGGACTTCGGTTCGTGATCATGGGGTACGAGTGATTTGGCTCATACAGAAGTTAGTAACCTTAGATTTGGTGTTGGAGCATGAACTCAAGGTAAATTTGTTATCGTCTGTAGTATAGCATGATTCTTTCGCGCTAATGCCATCTGTGGACTTACTGCTTCTGTCTCTTCCTTCTTCGTTTGACGGATTTGTGGTAAATTTCAATATGAACAAGATAGAGGCCTCCCTTGAAGAGATGGTCAATATGCTTGTGACATATGAATCCACATTAAAGAAGGATAAATCGGTTTTCTTGGTGGGCTCCTCATCTTCTGCTAAGAAGGGGCCAAGTACGAAGGGTAAGAAACGTTCTGCCCCACCCAAGAAAGTCGAACCCGAGAAGAAGCACAAGACAAAGGCTTCAAACAATGGAAAATCCAAGGATGTTTGCCATTACTGCAAGAAGCCCGGTCATTGGAAGCGTAACTGCAAGGAATATCTAGAGCAGTTGCGAACTGCAAAGGGTATGTTCTATATTGAAATAAACGTTTCACTTAATACTACTTCTTGGGTATTGGATACCGGATGTGGATCTCACATTTGCAATGATTTGCAGGTGATGACAAGAAGTCGGAGGCTTAGAATGGGTGAGACCCAGCTGAGGCTCGGGAATGGTTCCAGAGTTGAAGCTACAGCCGTATGAGATGTTTGTTTAATTTTGCAGAACGGTTTTAAGTTACTTTTAAGAGATGTTTTATTTGTTCCGGATTTAATTAAAAACATTATTTCTATTTCTATGCTAGATAGAGATGGTTATTCTTGCAATTTTGTGAATGATATTTGCAATATTTACAAGAATGAATGTTTGATTGGAAATGGACAACTTGAAAACGATCTATACAACTTAAAACTGAAAGACGTTCCAATAAATTATATTGATAAACCGGCAACAACAAACAAAAGGAAAATCGATAGTCAAAACCCGGCAAACCTTTGGCATGCTAGGCTAGGTCATATTTCCTCAAGGAGGATGAACAAGCTAGTGGGAGAGGGCATGTTTGATATGTCTGATATTAACTCTCTACCTACTTGTGAATCCTGCCTAAAAGGAAAAATGACTAAATCTTCTTTTAAAGGGAAACCTGAGCGTAGTCAAAATCTGTTGGATTTGATCCATACAGATGTTTGTGGACCATTTAGAGTTGGGACTCAATATGGCCACACCTACTTCATTACCTTTACTGATGATTATTCAAGGTATGGGTATTTATATTTAATGAAATATAAGTCTGAAGCATTTGAAAAGTTCAAATAATTCAAGGCTGAAGTAGAAAACAAGCTAGGTAAAAGTATTAAAGCACTTTGATCGGATCGAGGTGGAGAATACTTAAGTACCGAGTTTTTGGACTATCTAAAAGAGAATGAGATTCTCTCTCAGTGGACTCCTCCTATGACACCACAGCTTAATGGTGTATCGGAGCGTCGTAATCGAACTTTGTTGGACATGGTTCGATCCATGATGAGCTTCACTGAGCTTCCACCATCGTTTTGGGGCTATGCGCTTGAAACGGCAGTATTGTTGTTGAACAATGTCCACACTAAAGCAGTGGACAAAACACCATACGAGTTATGGAATGGCAAAGCTCCTAAGTATTCGTACTTGAGGATTTGGGGATGTCCTGCTTACGTGAAGCAGATAGTGGGAGATAAGTTGGATAGTCGATCCAGCTTATGTTATTTTGTAGGGTATCCGAAGAATTCAATCGGATATTATTTCTATTATCCTGCTGAAACAAAGGTGTTTGTTTCAAGGAATGCCACCTTCTTGGAGAAGGAGTTCTTATTGGATAAGAAAGGCGAGATGATGGAACTCGAAGAAGTTCGAGAAGAACCCGAAATACAAAATGACGATCCTACACCTCAGGAACCATTGCTGGACACGCCAATATCTAGAAGATCCGAGAGGACTTCTAGACCTCCTGTTCGATATGGTCTTCTTCTTGAAGGGGATCAAGATGAACCCGACATTGGATGTGATCCAAGAAACTTCAAGGAAGCAATTTCTGATGCGGATTCAAATTTATGGCTTGAAGCTATGCAGTCAGAATTAGATTCGATGCATACAAACCAAGTTTGGTCTTTAGTAGATCCTCCCGATGGAATTGTTCCAATAGGGTGTAAATGGATCTACAAGAGAAAGCTTGGGCCTGATGGTAAGGTATTGACCTACAAGGCGCGATTGGTGGCGAAAGGTTATACTCAAAGACAAGGAGTTGACTATGATGAAACCTTTTCACCAGTTGCAATGTTCAAATCCATAAGAATCCTTATTGCCATAGCTGCATGGTATGACTATGAGATATGGCAAATGGATGTGAAGACTGCTTTTCTTAATGGAGACATTAAGGAAGAAATCTATATGAAGCAGCCTGAGGGGTTCACATCCATGGGAAGCGAGCATAAGGTATGCAAGCTTCAGAGATCAATTTATGGTCTAAAACAAGCATCAAGAAGTTGGAACCAGAAATTTGATGAAACAATAAAGGATTTTGGTTTCATCAAGAACCCGGAGGAACCATGCGTGTACAAGAAAGTAGTTAAGGATGCTGTGACATTCTTAGTACTTTATGTTGATGACATCCTACTCATTGGGAATGACGTAGGGATGTTGCAGTCAACAAAGATATGGTTATCAGGTAGATTCTCGATGAAGGATTTGGGTGAGGCATCCTATATTCTTGGGATACAGATCTATAGAGATAGATCTAAGAGAATGATAGGACTCACACAATCAACCTACATCAAGACCATATTGAAACGGTTTTCAATGGATGGGTCCAAGAGAGGACATCTACCTATGTGTCATGGAGTTTCTCTATCCAAGTCTATGTGTCCCAAGACTGATGAAGAGATAGAGAATATGACACATGTACCATATGCGTCAGCTATAGGTAGTATCATGTATGGGATGATATCTACTAGACCGGATGTAGCATTTGCTCTGAGTGTCACGAGCAGATATCAAGCTAATCCCGGTCAAATGCATTGGAAAGCCGTGAAGGACATTCTTAAGTACTTACGAAGGACTAAGAATATGTTCATGGTATATGGAGGAAGAGAACTGAAATTGGAAGGCTATACCGACTCTAGCTTCCAAAGTGACGTGGATGACTCGAAGTCAACCTCTGGATTTGTGTTCATGCTCAATGGCGGTGCTGTCTCTTGGAAGAGTTCCAAGCAGGACACCACAGCGGATTCCACCACTGAGGCTGAATACATTGCAGCATCAGCTGCTGCTAAAGAGGCAGTTTGGATGAGGAATTTCGTCCAAGAGTTGGGCGTCATTCCTGAATTTGTTGGTCCAGTCCCGGTGTACTGTGACAACACGGGTGCCGTTGCTCAAGCAAAGGAACCAAGGTCTCATCAAAGATCCAAACACGTACTGAGAAAATACCACATCATCCGGGAGATTGTGGAAAGAGGAGACATCACTGTCGAACGAGTGGCCTCTGCAGACAATATCGCTGATCCACTTACTAAGCCCTTGCCGGGACCATTGTTTGACAAACATCGCGAAGCAATGGGTCTACGTAGTATGACTAGTTGGCTATAGGGCAAGTGGGAGATTGAAAGAGTGGGTGCCCAGTGAGCCAACTTTTGGCTATGGGCTTTGATGACTCTTTGTATAAACGATCTTTTGTTTAATATAATTTACACTTTTATTAATGGCAATGACTTTATCTTTCTTCATATTGTTATATTGTGATATACTATTGTTGTTTTGATAAAGACCTTGAATATACTATAGTGTATGTAAGATGTGGTAGAACATGGGGATGTCTATCATGAAATGCATCTTATAGTCACTGTATATTCTAAACTGTTCCTAGTCGATTGAGCCGTCCGATAATAAGGATAAGGATCGCTCGAGTTTGAGACTAGCATTTGCGATGCAGAGTACCACGTTTCATTGGTAGGGAACATGGAGATGTTCGAAGCATGCAAATGGATATTCATATGATGAATGATCGAACTACCCTATTCGAACTTTCCAAGTGGTTATCACTTATCGAGTGGATGAAGTCCGCGGTTTTGGTTGTACACCATTAGTCCTTACTACTTGAAACATCATGGAGACTCTATATGCTAGTACTGTGCTTTGACTCGTTTACCGACTCTATTGGGGTCATCAGGTGTCGGGATTGGGTGCAGTTACGACACATATAGGAGTCGATGCATTGTTGTCAAGGATTCACCACATACTTGCGAGTGTGGATATCCTTTGCGATCTGAGGAGGTATTAGTGTGACGAATCTCTGGCCAGAGTACTTGATGTGATTTAAGAAATGGTTTCTTAGTAGCACATGCGATGTCACTAATTTGATCTTCAAGATGTATTGCATAGTTATCGAATCTTGAGCGACTCTCGATAAACCAATGGTTGTTGATTCGATCAAGATATATGGATGAAGGGACCGTACTGTACGCTAACCAAAATCTACTGGTTCTTGTAGGCACTATCAGTGATACCTAGGGAATCATGGGGCGATGTTGCTAGGCGCTCTACCATGATTCGATGGGCAAGTCGGAAATTGTTGTTCCGAGTCACAAGGAGTTGTGAGCCCACGGCTAGCTGTATCCCTGAACCATTGAGGGTCACACAGAGTAATGGATTTTTAATCCCCGTTGAGATAGTTAAATTTAAAAAGTTAAATTTAATGAACAAAGAAGTTGGACTTCTTAATAAAGAGTAAGGGAGTAGGATTTCCTAAAATGACATAGGGATGGACATTTTTGGAAACCACTGAATTCGGATTCAGGAAAATTTATCTTGACTTTAAAATGTGCAGAAATGGTTTCTGTGCACATTGGTGAAATCGGTTTATCAATCGGAGTCACGATGAATTTTGTATTAATTTCTGAACATGCGGGCTTTGCTTGTCGGGCCTCAACTTATGACTAATGGGCCCTAAGGTGTTAGTGGCCTGCATTATAAATAAGTTATTGCAGTACATAAATTACACACAACTGGTCATAATTGGAGAGACAGTTTTCGAAAAACCCTAGCTCTCTCTCTCACACGACCGCCGCCCCTCCCTCACTCTGTCAGAGATTTTCCGGTCGGTAATTTTGAATTGCAGTCAGGATTAACGAATCAAATTCGTTATTCTCTTCGCAGAAAACTTCTGATAGATTTTCTAGTGCAATCTATCAAAGGGATTAAACCTCCATTCGTGGACCTGATTGAAGGAAAGATTATTCATCAGTTCCAGGGAGAGACAACAAGAGCAGAGAAATCTGTTGGAGTCCAGAATCTCGATTCGAGATTAAAGGTAAAAATTATATAATTGTTATTTAATTTTTACACACACAAATAATTTAATCGTAAGGTTGATACCCACACTATGGAATTGTTCCATATTAAAATTTTTGAACTTCCGCTGCACCGGGTATCAATCCTGATTGATCTGAACGCCGCGTGTTCTCCAACAGGTTTAGCAGTTTTGATTTAAAAAGCTTTGGTAGCATGACTGAAGAGTCCAAGAGGCGAAGACATTGCATGTCACAATAGTTCAAAAGCTCTGATGTATTTAAAAAGAAAATATTTACCTATGTTTATTTATGTTATGTTGTTACAATATTTTATTTACGATGCTCAAAAGTAATGGTTTAATTATTTTCATTTTCAGTCTTTTAAAGATGAGTTGGGATTTCAAATATTTCGTCTTTTAAATGTTTATTTTAGTTTGATATTTGTTATGAAAGTTTCTCGATTATTTTAAATGTATTTGATGTAGTAGTATGTTTATAGTAACTCACATTCCCTTATCCCATTTAAATATTTGAAGTAGGTTTTGACGTGTCGTATTTTAGAAGGTATTTGTGATAGGGTTGCTTCCGTGTTTCAAATATATTGTGTGTGGTGGAGTCACGAAATTATATTGTTACTAGTTATACTTTAAAATTCATTTTGAGTTAGCGTGATGCACTCCCTACATCATTTAAAAGTTATGAAAAATTTTATCACTCTTTTTTCGCAACTCTTTTATTAAATGTTTTAATATACGGGACGTCACAGTTGGTATCAGAGCAATTGGCTCTGGGAGATAGTTCGTGCATGCAATCTCGCCAAGGACTCGAATGCTCCTGCCTTCATGACTATAAGTTATATTTTTAATAATTTCAATTGTGTTTTCTCTTACAGTTATGATCACCTGTGATTTTCAACAAAAAATTTTCCTATGTTAGATGGATTTTTGGATTTGAGTTGTGATGAATCTGACTTGATTAAGAGTATCTTGGGAAAATAATGATTTGTTGTTCCAAAATATCAATTGAGATTTGTATTACTTTTTCATTTGGGTTAATAGGAAGATTTTATTATACTAAACTAAGTGATCATTTTTAGATTTAAGTCGGTATACTTGGGATATTATTGTTTGGATTAAAAGATTTTGTAAGGGCACATGATTTGTTGATGAAAATTTCTTCTTTGGACATTAAAGTTAAGATTATTTTCTGTTGGATATTATACTTTTACTATGAGAAATGTAAGATGATAATTGATTTTTGTTGGTATACTCTTGTTGTATGGAATAGGTTCGTTGACAAATAATGTTCTCGGTGATTGTTTCTTTGGACTATAAGAAGAATAATTTAGGATTAAGCTGTGACACGAAAATTTGCCGACATGTGAAATTACTTTTGGATTTCGCAAGGTTAAGTTTGTTGGAACAAGCTTATTTTCAAAATTAAGATTTTGAATGCTAGGATTTAATGGAAGAATTTTAGAAATTGATTGAGTTTAAGTAAGCTCTATCATTATGACCATACAATATAAGAGAAGAACAACGAGTACAAGAAAATTCAAGAATAGAGAGAAAACATGGGGTGGATATTCATCGGTAAATACAAGGTACATGAGAAGGATGATCATAATAGTTACAAAGAGTAATATTGCAAATCTTATCTTGTTCTTCGAGATCTTGAGGAAATAACTTGTGATAGGGAGAATAAGTTGAGTGTGATTAAAAATAAGTTTGAGTGATCGTATTTATACGGTGAAAGAGAAGAAAACAAGCCATTTTGTTACCGTTTTCTTTGACCTTTAGCTAGCGTTGGGAGTAGGAATCACGTGTCTAAAGATTTTGAGGATTTTGGTGATCTGAATTAAGTCTTAAAGCAGATTCATGGCCGACATGAAAAGATATATTTCGATCTGAATTAAATCTTCAAGCGGATTCGTGGCAGATTCGAACATATATGTTTTGATTTGATAAGATTAGAATTGCAAATAAAAACGATAAATTTTTATCAGAGTGCACAGCAGATTGTTGATTTATAAGACAATAATATTGGAAACTAGACATGTAAGTGTGGGATTGTATGGATTAGTTTAGAAAAATTTTATAATTTTGGAGATTGATCAGTCAAATTTCGAGGACGAAATTACTTTAAGGAGGGTAGATTGTAATATCCAAAAAATTAATAAACCTATTCATGATTTATTAAAAGAATTTTAAGTTATTGTATTTTATTATTCATGATTTAAAATTTATTATCAATTAAATATATTTTATTTGTTGTGTAAATGATTTAAAAGTTGATGTTTCATATATTAAAATATATGTTTATTTGTTGAGTTAAATGATTTTATGAAAATTGATTCTAGACCGAGAAAACGAGACTAGCCTACGCACGAGATCGTAGAAAATAATTATACGAGTATTTTGAGTATAATATTGTTATGTTTTTGTTAAACGAGTCAAAATATATTATTATTTTTATCAGACAAGTCGAGACGTGTTTTTGTGACTGCGTTTTAAGCAATCAACACATGATATGTATTATTATTGATAGCAACGTTTATCCACACCATCCCTACTAATTAATGTAATTGTTCCCTTGACTTAGCATCTCCTTCACGTTTCCTTCCCCCATTTCTGCTATCATTAATCTTCTTCTTCATTCTTACTCCACGGTCTTCTAGCTTTGTAAAAAAATTCAAGCTCCGATGTAACGCCCGGTATTATTTAATTTTAATCCAAGAATAATTAATTTGGGAATATTTGGAGTTTTGATTTAAATTCTAATATTCTTAAATTGATTAGGATTGAAATTGAATGAAATAGGAAGTTGAGGACCAAATTGCAATTTTTGAATAGTTAAGGGGCTAAAGTGCAATTATTATTGAAGTTATCAGAATTTGAAAGTGAATACTCAGCATACACGTGTGATATAACACATATTTCATTAGATTTTCAGAGGCAAGAACCGTGAGGCAAGAACAAAGAACTCCAACCATTTTCTTCATCTTCAAATTGAGATATCTTTGGATTCGGGTATCCGATTTCGATTCCGAAAGATGTTCTGGAATCCTTGAAATGAGACCTTCAATTTGATGTAAGTTTTTTGTTCTTTCATTATGGTTTGAGAAGTCGAAACTGGCAGATATCAGATGTGGTTATGAATTGTTGTTGATGAGCTTCTATACCTTGTTTTCTTGAAGTTGGGTTGAGGAATGATTGTTGTATCATGTTCTTATGATCTCTGAGCTATGATTTGATTTATACCTGCTGATATGTTGAGGATTATGTTTGTTTTGAATCCTATACAACTGATATTGTTATAGTTGCGTTCGGGATTGCCGAGCTTATACCGATATGCCGTCAAACTCTTGATTTGAAATGGTTTGCTAGCTTGTGCTCGAGCTGCTGTTGAGGTGTATAGTAGCTGATATTTCCTTGGTTGTATGCTCTGTTTTCAGTGTATAAACAGGACACATCGAGCTTGAGAACATCGCCTCTGAAACCGATAGAAGAAAGATCAAGGTTTGAAGCTATTCAATAATGGAGTTTGAATGGTTTTAAGTGCAGATTTTGATACAAGTCTTGTGATTGTTGTGTTGGTTCAGATTTTGACAAGTTAGAAGACACCATACACATCACATTTGAAAGGTAAAAGTGGACTACTACTTGAATGGGATTATAACTCGAGATGGTTTGTATCGAGTTCCCTAAATCACATACTTATATACTTAATTACTTTTCTATGCTCTTCTATGATTTATTGAATGAGTATTAGATGTTAATGAATGCTCCTGTGATGATATATATTGAATTCATCTTGAAAGACTTATTCTTTGATTTTGAAATGAACGGAAAAGTTCGAATAGACGATTTGAGTTATTATATATGTATGGCCTGGGTGGTTGAAAAAGCCTAGCGTCTGAAATGCATATGTAGTGGCTTCAAAGTCTAGAGAAGTAAGATAAGTAGTCCCACCTCGATTGGGAGAGTCTGTGGTTAGCTATGATATCTTCTTCTCAGGATCCCAACCGACGAGATAAGAGATGAACCTTGTTTTAAAACATGCATTGTCTTTATTTATATCATGAGCTTGATATATGTTTTATATGCATGTTTAGTTGCTTTTACTGGGAAATGTATTTCTCACCGAAGTTATCCGGCTATTGTTGTGTTGTATGTGTCATGGCAATAGGCGGGAGTGGAACCGGGCAAAAGTGAACTTGAAGGACAAGGGATGAGAAGAATAACGTGATGATCCGAGTGTTAGATGGTTTGAGTGAGCTGTCAATGAAAGTGTTGAATGTCATAAACATGATTATGTTATAGCTACTTGTACCATGATTTGTTGATAATAAGTTGTTGTCTTGTTTATGTATATAGGATTTGGAAAGATGTGTAAATCCTTAAGAAAACATGATGTAGCATGATGATTCTTGTATGATATGTAATTCTAGCATGAGACTTTATTCAAGTATATGATGATCTTGTTCTTATTTAACTATATCTTGTTTAGGATATATGTTAGTTGTGGTTATAAGATTGAATTGTTAGTGTTCAATTATGCCATGAAGTACTTGAACATGCTAGGAAGATTACATAGTTTGACAGCAAAAGTTCTGATCTTTTCTTCTGGAAATGTGCTCGCTCGATCGGGTGATTCCTACCGATCGAGCGAGGCTGTTATTTCTTGGATAGAAACTTGAGCAGTTGTGCTCGCTCGATCGGTAGAAAATGACCGATCGAGCGATGCCATAATGCACCCGAGAGTTGGGCCTTTGTGCTCGCTCGATCGGTAGCTTTTTACCGATCGAGCGAGGTGCTCTGATTCTAAAAAAAAAAAATTTTTTTTGTTTAGACTTTGATTCTTGTTTGTTATTTATGATCATTTGATTAATGAGAGATTAGAACTCGGCCGTCCCAACAGGTGGTATCAGAGCAAGACAGTTCTGGACTAAGATAGATAGCGAGTGGGGTAGATCGAGTCTTCTTCCTTACTTGTTTATTATGCTATGATTTATTACATGCTTGACTTACATGGTATAAATGCTAGCATGTTTTACTTTCAAGTATTTTATTACATGATGTTGTATTTATTTTATTTGAAAGTATGATTGATAATGATTAAAGATGCATGCTTATTGCACTATCTGACATGATACAAACATGTGATCTGTTGTTTACGACATGCTACATGATTATCTGAGTCGATTGGAAGAATGTGCTATCTGAATACCTTGATTATTTATTTATGATTGAATCAGAACCGAGTCTTGATAAGAGGTAAGATGATCAGAGGAGGACTGAAATAGATTTGATGATTCTGGTATCCTAACCCTTTTGATAATCAGATATGTCTCGACGACCAAACCAACCTCCTCTCATACCACAGGTTCCTACTCCTAGGCCAGAGCAGACAGTGCATCCTTTGCCAGAACAAACAGTAGTACCTCCGACAGTGCCTCAAGCTACTGAAATTCCGAGTAATGAACAGGGAAGTACTTCTCGAGATATGAATGATATGTCAGCTACTCCGATGGAAACATTGCTCAAACGTTTTCAATCATACCATCCGCCTACACTGAAGGGTACTGAGAATGCAGTCGAATGTGAAGGATGGCTTGATGATATGGAGATTTTGTTTGATTCACTCGACTATGGTGATGAGCGGAGAGTCAGACTGATTGGGCACCAATTGCATGAGGTTGCGAAGAGCTGGTGGTTCACGACTAAGAAGGCTCTGGAGCATAGAGGAACAGTACTCACCTGGACAGTCTTCAAAATTGAATTCTATCAACGATACTTTCCGGTGTCTTACCGCAAAGATAAGGGTGCAGAGTTTGCTAATTTGAAGCAGGGAAATTTGAATATTGAAAACTATGTTGCAAAATTTTCTACATTGCTACGTTTTGCTCCACACGTTGCTGACAGTGATGAGGCTATGGCTGATCAGTTCATTAATGGACTGAATCCAGAGGTATTTACTTTGGTGAACACAAGGCGACCAAATACATTTGTTGATGCCTTGAACAGTGCCAAAGGAGCAGAAGCTGGTTTGATACAACAGCGAGGAGCTTTGTATTCTGTTCAACCTCTGAGACAGCCACAATCTTCAGCTTCAGTCTCACAACAACCTCCTCGGTTTGAAAGTGGTGGCAGTAGCAGTGGCAAGAAGAAATTTTGGCAAGCTCGAGGAAAGCAGTTTAAGAGATCTGGGAGCAGTTTTTCGAGTTCGAGTGGGTCAAAACCGAAGTCTGGCATGGTTTGTAACAGTTGTGGTGGAAGTCATCCGACTGATCAGTGCCGAGGCGTATTTGGGAGTTGCCATATATGCCATCAGCCAGGACATTTTGCGAGAGTGTGTCCTCAGAAAGGTTCCGGACAGTCACGAGGTTCAGAGTTATCAGGATCAGTGGCTCAACCTGGGAGGCAAGCCTCATCTGTCCATTCCTTCCACCACACCCACAGCAACAACCAAGGCCAGGAGGGAGTCAGACAGGTAGCCAGCCTTCGAGACAACAGGCCCATGTCTTTGCATTGACAGAGGAACAGGCACATGGAGCACCGAATGATGTTATTGCAGGTAACTGTTCTCTTTATGGTTATCCTGCCTATGTATTGATAGATACAGATGCATCCCATACATTTATCTCTGAACGATTTGTGTCATTACATGCTTTGCCTGCTGAATCTTTACCTGTTGTTGTATCTGTCTCTTCTCCTTTGGGGAAAGGTCTTATATCAATTCAGACAGTTAAGGATTGTTTATTAAAGTACGACGGTAATGAAATAGAGATAGATTGTATTGTGCTTGGTTTGTCTGATTTTGACTGCATTATCGGAATTGATATGCTAATAAGTACAGAGCTACCGTGGACTGTTTTCAGAAAGTGGTGAGGTTCAGACCTGAGATGGCTGGAGAATGGAAGTTTTATGGTAAGGGTTCTCGTGCTAAGATTCCTCTGATTTCTGTATTATCCATGACCCGACTTTTGCAGAAAGGAGCGGAGGGATTTATTGTTTATGCAGTTGATGTTTTGAAAGCTAGCCCGAACCTGGCTGACTTACCAGTGGTTAGTGAATTTGTATCTTTAATTAGCAATTTGAATGCTAATCGAATCGTTTCCAGGCATGGATCTTCCCAAGAAATTTGTAGTCAAAAAAATTAGAGACTTTAAAACCTCAATAGAAATAGGATTGTTTACAATAATATTATTAATAATAAGAATAACAATAAAGTAATGAGATCTTTAAAATGTTATCCAAATCTTATCATATCTAAAAGATTTAATGAGAGTTTTACCGAAAGAAGGATTCTTTCTTTCCCATCTCAAAGTTTTACCTTGTATTCTATTAATAGATAGACCAAGAGCCAAAATCAGTAGTGAATTGATCTTTCCAGGCATGGATCTTCCCAAGAAATTTGTTCTTCGATCGATGGATCATCTTCACGACTCAATATTGATTGGTATTCTGGTAAAACTTCCCCTAAAATCAGTCATCACATGCAAGCTTGTTTGCAAATCGTGGTATCATATCATCTCCGACCCGTATTTCGCCCACGCCTATAATTCTTTGGAGCCCTTTAAATGCAGTCTGTATTTGGATTCAAGATCTGATGAGATCTGTCTTATTGAAACTGGAAAGGAAAAGGAAGTTGTTGAAACATCCTTGAACGTGAAACGACGTCTTTCCACAAGCAAAGACCAGATGCTGGAAATAGTTGGCTCGTGCAATGGCCTGTTATGCTTCCTGGTGAAAACCCGATTACCAGACGATAGATATAAAGAAAACGTTTGCGTATACAACCCTTTAACGTGTGATTACATAGAGATTCTGGAAACATGCTTAGTGTATAAAAGAAAAGTTTCGGATTATGGCACGAAATTTGGATTTGGTTGCTGCAAGTATACGGGCCAGTGCAAGGTTTTCAGCTTCATGCCAGAATGGGATAGAATTCTCTTTGGATCAACAATTCAAGGACAGGTTTTCACTGTGGGAGTTGATAGTAGATGGAGGGAGCACGAAATTGATGACTACTGCGAAATCTATTCCACACGTTGCAAATATCCTGTTGTCTTTAACGGAGTGCTTCACTGGCAGGGGGACGTATTTATCGACCAAACAACTAATATTATTTATACATTTGATCTTGAAGAAGAAAAGAGTAGAATAATCCATCTACCACCCACTTTGCAAATCATAGGGTGGATTATACCGCTTATGGGAATATTGAATGATCATCTTTGTGCAGCTGAGATTGAGGATTTCTCTTGTGTTTGGATAATGAAGGATTACGGGGTTGTGGAATCTTGGACTAAGTATATAGTTTTGAAGGACCCGATTTCACGGAATCCACATTTTGTTTGCACCGGTGCTTCACATGCATTTTCTGAAGAAGAAGAAAAAGAAGAAGAAGATATTGACTCTGAAGAAGAAAAGGAGGAAATAATGGAGTCGCGAATCATATTTGCTTGCACTGGAGAAATAAAGCGCATATTTGGGTGGGAAAGTCGTCCACCTCTGCCATATGTTCCCGTCTGGAAAATTTAGGTACAAGATGTTTTTACAAGTTAATTAATTTTCTATGAATTTGTAAAAAAAAAAAAAAAGAAAAGCTAGTTTGTATTATGATTTTTTGTCTTGTGATATTACATTACAATGCACTCTTTATACAAGTCCCTTTGAGATTGTTATGATTGTATTAACTCTTTGTTCGTATTTATTTAGGGATTTTTATGGGTTTATTGGGGTTTTTTTTGCTTTATTTGTTAGCTTATTAGTAGGTGTCCGTTCATCCAGATGTTTTTTTTAATTCCCATTTTGTACGTCTATTGGATTGTACGTGTTGTGGCATGATGCATTGTAGAAGGCCTATTATATACCCCATATATTTTCCATGATTCCAATGCCCCTCTTTCATCGTTCTGTTGTAATTTATGTTTGTGCTTGCTTATAGTATTGCCCGTGTCCATTGTTTTAGTTCATTTTACATCACACAATTTGAATTCTTGTTTCATTCTAGCGCTGTCTTTGGCCTTTTAATATTTAATGATTATTTCATGATCCCATTGAATTTCTTGTTTCTTTCTGACAGTACTATAGCTTCCCCTTGGTTTTGAGTCATATTGAGAATGAATCTCTAATTGACCTTGTTTCATCTTTTTCTAGTCAAGGAACGTACTTACAAACCGTGTTCAATCCACAATTCCATGCATAATTTCTGTAAAAAAAAGGGAAAATGAAAATAAAAATTTGTTAACTGAAAAATACGAAAAATAAAAAATAATCAATTTGTAATTAGTTAATAATTATTAGCCAAAAATATTATAATCATACATTTTTATACTAAATCTATCATAATAAAATAAAATCATTTCAATCCAATAATATTATACAATCAAATTATGGATAATATATTAATTATTTAGTATAAAAATATAATTCTATATTATTAATATTATATATATATATTTATATATATTTAAATATATATATATATATATATATATATATATATATATTTATTTTTTAAAATTAATTAATTCTAGAAAATAAGTATATGCAATGTGTGTGCGATACAAGATATTAATGAAGACAATGAGAAAAATGATAGTTGTTCTAAATTCGCCATAAATTAAAGAAAATTTGAGTACAATTTTTGTTTTGGGTTGAAAAAAAAAAATTCAAAAAGACATTTCAAAATAAAAAAATAAAAAAATGAATATGTTTGGGGTAAGGGAGGAAAATAAGAAATGTGAATGTAGCGAACCAACTCGTATCTATTATCTAATCAAAATTTAATTGAGCATGCATAATAATTAATTGAAAGCTTAACATCGAAAAGTAAATACAACAAATCCAGTTAGCGGAATACAACCGACGATCTAAATTTTAGTAATAAATCCCGTTTATACAACCATATCGAAATAGGATATGAAATCCCTGACCCTAACCCCTAGCACTCACACTGCTGTTGTGACACCTGATCTGACTCCTGCAATGAACCGCCCGCACCGTCGAGCATAAGACCTGCCCGCCACATCGGTATCCAAGATACACAAACACAAGGGCGTAAGCGACTACGTTCAATACGAAAAAATAATATATAAACAGATATGAAGCATAAAAATGACTTTAAAATTCTAGTAAAACAGTCTGCTCAGGGGCGCCAATGAATATACAACACCGTGCTGGAGAGCGATTTCGCGGGGCACTCGTATACTTCCTTATCACTCAAACATCAGTCTTGACCGTCGCGGCGTCTCACAGTGATAAACAAAATTATGGGGGCTAAGCCTCCTCATACACTCGACCCAGCTCTCATGAGATGCAGTTTATTATAAAATCATGCATGTTCTAAAGCAGTAAAACATAAAATATAAAGCACATACAAATACAACACATAAGTTCATATATCACGCCGGCTATCTCGATCAGTACTTGCGTACCTCTATCATAATAGGAAAATCCTAGTACACTGCTCTAGGTTTCAAGCCTACAAGTTAATATTATCATATATCACTATCAATGATCTAAAAGTCTTAATTAAGCTAATAGATACTCCTATTATTTTTAGGAGCCCAAAGTTATACTTTCGTTCATTGTCAGTCATTTGATGTCGATTGTCCCAACTCCTGGACACAGCTACCTTTCGAACGATTCGTCAACTCCCGGTGATAGCCTAGAAGACTAGGAACCGATTATATGGACTAAGAAGCAAGAGAAAATGATAGGAAATCGGTGCAATAAATGAGCTCTCGGACCATCTATTTATAGAGCTCGATCGAAGCCTTCGATCTGCACTTTGGAGCCTCCGATCCGTGCATGCCTGCCGCGTGTCCTGCCAGCATATTGAAGCCTCCGATCGCACATCAGTGACTTCATCCTTACATCACTATTCTGACATCATTGCTGGCATCATTGTGTTCAGCCGACTGCCAGGGTTCGGAGCGTCCGAACTCCAATCGAACCATCCGATCGGAATGGAGCTTCCGATCCTCCAAACATAGCTTCCAAACTGCCCATTTAGCTAATTATTTAATTTAATTATCATTAAACCCTTAATCACCATATTTTGGGTACGAGTCACTACATTGAATTAGTTATAAATTGGAACCTGGAACCGTGAAAATGTGAAGGAGTGAGGTGAGAGTTTAAAAAACAGATCAAGACACCAATTAATTATTCCTATATATCCTAAAATTTAATAAATAGTAAAGATTGATATCAATAATAAAAAAAGCTCTAAACAAAAGTAATTCACAATCATTATATATTTCCTCTTCTTCGGCCATTTCTAATATTTCAAAATCATTACAAGATTTATTTATTATAAAAATAAGAGAATGGAATATTGCATGAAAAAGAACAAAAACTTCAAATTTGGGAACAATTGAAAATTCTGTACCGAAGTTTGTCAATTGTCCTCAACAATATAACATTATTGAATATATATTCAATAAATCAAAAACATCATAACAATATAACATTCATTTACCAAGATATACTTCAAAAACAATTTACAAAACCCTATAAAAATTGGGGATAATTAATTTAAACCGAGGAACTGTCAAAATTAAATACAAAAATTAGGAATAATGATGCGAATGCTTCAACAAATATATTCAAACAAGAACGGTAGCAACACATTTGAGTCACAAAACCCTAAAAATAATGGAAACACATAAATATTAAAGATTAATTCGTACAATGAGGACCAAAATAATTTCTCTAAACGAACAATTTTCTCAGTTACTCAAGACAAATCATATATAGCAGCCGATTTAACAAATTAAAAACAGGGTTCACCTATTTTTTTTATTTCTCCGCCTTCTTCACAATGCTCGATTTCTTATACTTCCTCACTCCACAAGCTCTTTCAACTGACTTATCTTTTGACTGTCTGCTTCGTCTCGTCATCAGTGCCATTTTTTGAGCTCAAAACCTTGTCGCAAAAGATCACTGCTTTTCTGCGAGAAGAATCAGTTGGGGGAGGGAGGGAAACTACCGATCGTCTCGGTTTCCTGGTTTTTTTTATTTGAAAATTAAAGTGAGGGGTAGCGTTGGATGTTTAAATCATTTTAGGGGCATTTTGGTATACAGACCAAAATAGAGAGTTGTAACAAAAAACAGACTTATGTCAGGGATTTAGAACAACAAATTCCTAAAACAGGAACCGATGAAAAATTCATGTTATCTCAAATTCCCCCATGGAAAAATCACAATTTACATGCTGAGACGTGGAGTGCACACCATGTGCGAAGATTCCACGCTTTACCTTCTCGAACAACACACGAGTCCTTGTACAAAATGCCAGTCATATAACCTACACGGTTTTCATGAATATGCGAATTTATTATACATATCGACATGCATGCATTGCATTATATTTCCGATGAGATGGTCTCATTTTTTATATATGTCAATTTTATTTATATTTATAATAATAAATAATATTTTTGGCATAAAATGTAATAATATTTTTTAATGGATAACTCATATAAGAAATCTGTCTGAAAAAATGACATTTGAGACCGTTTTATAGAAATTTTTGTTTTACCATAATATATACTAGCGGATGACCGATGACATACACGTTATTTTGTGTTCTATAAAAAAGAATGAATAAAAAATGAAGTGTTTTTTTAAAAAATTAAAATAAAATTATTAACTTTTAAATTGTCATGTAGGAGATAAAAATAAAATATATAAAAAAATATAGTTAATTTGATAATACGATGGGTGTTTTACGAAAATCCAAAATCACACAATTAATTTCTCCTCGTATAGTTAATATAGGGAACTCTTGCATTATAATATATACTCGCGACGGAGCACACGCATTGCATGTGGAACATATTATATACAAATATAATGTATTGTATATTAAATAATTTGTTAATTTAAAAGTGTTTTTTTATCTATATTTTTTTAAATCTAAAAAAAATTAGTTAGTAAAGAGTACACACACTTAATAAGATAATAATAATAAAGATAGTAAATATAGTAAATATATATATCTATATATAATATTTTATATTATCTCTATAGAACAAATGTAATTTGAATGAAAGAGAACAACATAAATAAATATAGAAATATGTCAAAGTATGTAAAATATTAAAGAGTTTGTGTTTTTGGGTTAGTTGATGGAATAATTAGAGAGAAAAGGGGATCAAAAAGAGCAAATTGAGGAGGGTGAGAACAGTGGAAATTAATAAAATGCTGAAAAATCAAAAAAGTTTCTTCATCCATCATCATCATAATAAATTATTATTGTTGTTGTTATTTTGTATGCCCCTATAAAACTGCGACATAAGTTGGTAAGTCATATATATAACAAAAAATTTTATGAGATGTCTTGAAGGTCATTTTTTTAGACTAGTATCTTATATGAGTTATTTATTAAAAAGTATTACATTTTATGTTAAAAGTATTACTTATTATTTTCGAGGGAAACTTGTAAAACTTGTAAAAATATTACTTATTATTATAAATAAGAATATGATTGTTTCGTCTCACATGTATGAGACCGTTTCATATGAGTGTTAGTCATCATATACATAGTTAATGCAAATTTTATTTTATGAGACAATATTATGAGTTCATGTTGTGAGATAGATCTCTTATTCAATCCGATTCAAAGAAAAATAATTCTTTTTTTTAATCTAAAATATGGTTTAATTTTCTAATAAGTAATCATCTAGAGCCATGAAACTGTCTCACATGATTAAACTCACTCAATTATTAATTATTAAATGATAAAATATATATATTCATCAAATCATATTTTTTCGATTCCAGAATAGTCATATACATATATATACTAGAAAAATGCACGTGCGCTGCACGTGGATGACTAACGGTTGAAAACATGATCACGAAATTTAGATATTATTTAAATCTGTTTAATAATACTATTTTTAGGAGTATTTATCAATCTAAATAGAACAAAACACATTAGATAAAAAAACAACGTGCATTACAATAAATCATATATATTCACATATCCAAATATGACACTTTTCAATCCGTGTTTTTGTGTGATTTTGATGTGAGGACAACTTTCTTCAAGTCAAAAAAATTACTTCATTCGTCCTAATTATATAGAACTATTTTTTCACACGGATTAAGAAAAAAAATATTGGGATACAAATTTTGTACAAACTCCTTATTCTATCCCTATTTAATTTATTTAAAAAATGATTGCATAATTTTCAAGATGTAGTTAATAAGGATATATTAGTCAAGGAGTGTAATAAATATTATGTTGAATCCGATATTTTGGTGATAACAAACAACAACTCATTGTATAGGAATGTGCTGCCAATCCTTTGTATTTCAGGAATCTACTACAACTCCTACCGCAACCGTCTAAACCCTTCAAGTTATCTACCGGAAGCTTGTCAACCGCCTTTGTCTCTCGACCGATTGCAGTCACAAGCCTATCGACTGGTTATTCAAACCAGCAGAGGATAAATCTCTCTACCGAAAGCTTGTCAACCGCCTTTGTCTCTCGACCGATTGCAGTCACAAGCCTATCGACTGGTTATTCAAACCAGCAGAGGATAAATCTCTCTACCGGAAGAAAGTCAACTGCTTATCAAGACATCTCAAGACAAATACTTGAGACAAGACGTTCTTTGCAAGATCTTTTATTAAAAGCAGAACCAGCGTATCAGAAGATCTGTTGACTCTTGCATCGAGACAACAGGTTGCACTAAAATGGCAAAAACGCAGAATGGCTACAGATAAAGCATTCGACCGTTTATACCAGTTTTTGGACTCTGGAAGTTATCTGCATCTAAAGAAGTGTACGATCTTCATACAGAATCATCAACGTATTTATGAAGCATTAAATATGCATTCAATGCAGCATCAGAACATTCAAAATAAAGACGTTGATGATTGACCTATATAAAGGGAAGATTGCTCAAGAAGTAAAATAGAGAAGACAAGCAACTCGAAAAATCTCAATCAACTCAATCACTTGAATACTATCAGAAGTCCTCATCTGATATACCAAAGCAATACTTGAGCACACTATCAAGATCATTCACTTGCTGCTCAAATAAACCCTCGCCTACAGTTTACATATCTGATCTTCAAGGATCATCCTAGGGTTTCCAAGCTTCTCGACCGCTCTGCAGTTTGAGAAACTCAACCGGACTGTACTCATTATTGAAGAGACTTGAAGCTACTCTGAAAGTTTCCACCAGTCTGATAAGAACTGAGAATCTTATCTGTGTAAATCTAGGAGTTTCGGATTAGGCATTGGATAAGTCCTAAGTCTGAAGTGGGTGTATTGCAAGACGTTGTAATAACCAAAGTCTTCTAGTGAATTCCTTCCTAAGTGAAAGAAAGGGAGACGTAGAAGGATTAAGCCTTCGAACTTCCATAAATCGTGCCTCGGTCTTTACTGCATATTTATCTTATATATTGCTCTTACATCGTGTTATAACTTGCCTTTGCATCACTAAAACCTCTGAACTATTTCCGCACTTTTTAAGTTGTTCAAACCGTTTTAGAAGTTGAGAAAACAGATTAAGTGAACTAAACTTCACTTGATCATTTTGAAAAGGAAGAAGAAAAGTTTCAGAGTGTATTCACCCCCCCCCCCTCTACCCTCTGAACCGATCCCAACATATTACTATACATTTGAGACAAAAAAACAATGTGACCTATATAAGTTGACAGATAGAGTTTTTTTTTTCATTAAATTAATACTAATAATAAATAAAACCAATAAAAATAAGGGTAGTACTACATGTACACGGATTTTTATACGTTCAATTAAACATTAAACTTAAAATTACATGATTATCCCAATACTATATTTGAAAAAAATCTTTCAAAAATGCATCAGAGATAATCATGTAATTTTAAGTGTAATGTGTAAACGTGTAACTCTCCGTGTACATGTAGTATTATCCTAAAAATAATGTAAAACCGATTGTATGACGCTTACCAATAGCTATAGCTGGTGGTGACGGTGCAACTCAAATCTTTTAAACTGCACAACTCAAGCTCTATGTCTCGAAAAATTTTATTAATTTAAAAAATGATCATATTAATGTTAAAATAAAAACCCTAAAATTGTTATTAAATTCAATATCACTCATGTTTGTGCGAAATTTTCAACCATTAAAAACCTTTCTCTATTTTTTTAGAGTTACATAATATAAATAGTTAATTTTATGTCATAATGATTCTTCTGTAAATTAATATTGATGTTCATGGGAAATAAAATTTCTCATGATATGAATTAAATAAATATGTGTAATAAAAAAACATATTTTAAAGACAAAAAAATATAATATGTATTTTAAGAAAAAAAGATTCAAACGTCATATGTAATTTTTTTCCCTATAATTAATATTTATTATGAATATTATATTATATATAGTCTACACTAAATTCAAAAGTAGAAAGTAATTTATATCATTTAAAACTTCTCATTAATTTCTTTTTCTATGAATAAAACTTAAAATAAATCAAACTAATAAAATTATAGTGATGATAAATGTTAGAAAAATTTACAAAAGCACACTTAAAATCCAAATGATCTGAATACTCATATTCATTGGAAAGACGCTCTAAAAAAATGACATATATTGACATATTTTAAAGGCACTTGTGGATTTTTTTTAGTGTTTTTTTTAATCTCTTTATTTTACTTGTGGCTATTAGGCAAAAATTATATATAAAGGTTGAAAAACAGAAAAATCTGGAAGCCAAAAAAAAAAAGAATGTAGACGTCTTTATATCCTTAATATCGAAGTAAAAATAAAATACAAGAAAATGAATGACAAATTTATTTATATTTAGGAAGATGAGCAGGAAAAAAATTACATTAATTTTACAAAAAAATGGATAGCTGGTCATAATAATTAACACACAATATTTACCGAAATAATTAAATGCAAACACACGCTTCGAATGCATCAATAAATAATCCTTCCGTTATACATCAAATAATAAAAAATTAGACCTTATTTTTTTCTTAGAAATATTATTTTCTACTAAGCACTCAAACTACAAGGTTATCAAATTTAGTGGAGTTAAGTATATTATTAATGACTATATTAAGTTAGTACAGAAAATGACATAAACAACCTTATGAATCACAAATAAATTATAGATAGAAGAATAATATATATAAATAAAATTGAAAATAAATCAAACTAATCAAATTATAGTGCAAATAAACATTAGACAAATTTACAAAAGTGCATTTATAATCTACATGTTTCACTACCCAGTTTCATTGGAAAGAAACTAAAAAAAAATTGATATTTACTGACATATTTAAAGGCACTTGTGGATTTTTTTTAATTTTCTAATTTTTCCTATTTTTTTTATTTTACTTGTGGCTATTAGCAAAAAATTACATGAAAAATTACTTTTTTTAAAAAGTAAAATATGGAAGCGAAACCAAAAAAATATAGACGCCTTTATACCCTTCATATTGAAATAAAATCAAAGACACGAAGATGAAATCAAAATTTATTTATATTTATAAAAAAGGGGAAAACATTAGTTTCACAAAAATTAAAGTGGGTAGTCGGTTATAGTAATTAACACACATTATCGAAATAATTAAATAAAAACACACGGATCCAAATTACTATGCATTAATAAATAAACCTTCCACTATACATCAAATAATAAAAAAATTAGCTCTTATTTTTTCCTAGAAATATCATTTTCCATTAAACATTCAAACTACATGGTTATGAAATTTGGTGGAGTTATTTATACTATTCATGACTCTATTAAGTTTCTGCAAAAAATGATATAAACAACCTTATGAACCAAAAATAAATAAGAGGGTAAAAGTGGTAACAAATCAAACTCATATATTTATAGTTGTAGTATAGATTATAGTATTAGATTAGATAAAGATAAAATTGATCACAAATCAAAATCATATATTTATAGTTATAATATAGATTATAATATTAGATTAGATATTAGAGATATATAATAGATAAATCAAATCAAATAAGAAAAAAACCAAATAATAATGCACCAAATTTTTATTTTTTATTTGAAACAGTGCATATCAAATAAAAACAAGATCAAATAAAAAATAGGAGATGCACAAAATTTTAATTTTTTTCTATTTGAAAGAGTGCATATGATACTTTTTCAAATGATTTACTTAATTAGTTGAAGAGAGTCGCATAAATAAATAATTGAAAAAAACACATTAATTATGAAGTATTAATGGAAAAAGGTAGCCATGTAAATTCACAATTAAAATTACATATTATAATATAGATTATAGTATTAGATTAGATATTAGAGATATATAATAGAGAAATTAAATCAAATAAGAAAAAAACCAAATAATAAATAGTAGATGCTGGACGCACAAAATTTCCATTTTTTATTTGAAACAGTGCATATCAAATAAAAACAAGACCAAATAATAAATAGTAAATGCACAAAATTTTAATTTTTTTTATTTGAAAGAATGCATGATATACTTTTTTAAATGAATTACTTAAAGTTAAAGAGAGTCACATAAATAAATAATTAAAAAAACACATTAGTTATGTAGTATTAATGGAAAAAGAAATGCATGTAAATTCACAATTAAACTCACATATTTATATATGTAATAGAATAGATTAGATTAGATAAAGGTAAAATTGTTCACAAACAAAACTCATATATTTATAGTTATAAATAATATAGATTATAGTATTAGATTAGATATTAGAGATATATAATAGAGAAATTAAATCAAATAAGAAAAAAACCAATTTTTTTTTTAATTTGAAACAGTGCATATCATATAATGATCGGATGGACACTATGCAAGCTACTCTACTTGCTCAACTAGATGCAAAAATTGACACTATGCAAGCTTGCCTTGGCACTCAACTCACTGAGATCATTCTTCGACTCAACCAAGGTGATGCCAAAAAGGGGGAAGAAGAGCAACGTAGAGCAGCAGAGGCAAGAAGACGTGAAGAAGAATCCAGAAGAAAGGAAGAAGCCGACAAAAGAAGAAGAGAAGGCGATAGGTCAGGAGGAGCCAATTGGTTCAAAAAATGAACAAATTGTTTCTTCCTTACTTATCGCAGCTGCATCTCATTGTTGTCTTTCTTCAGTAGGTGTAATAAGAATGCTTATTGTAATTAATGAAATTCATTCTCTCAATGAAGTTCATTTTAATGTTTTCATATTGTTCTTGGAGCACTTAAGTTTTGTCATCACCAAAAAGGGGGAAATTGTTGAATCCGACATTTTGGTGATAACAAACAACAACTCATTGTATAGGAATGTGCTGCCAATCCTTTGTACTTCAGGAATCTACTACAACTCCTACCGCAACCGTCTAAACCATTCAAGATATCTTCCGGAAGCTTGTCAACCGCCTTTGTCTCTCGACCGGTTGCAGTCACAAGCCTATCGACTGGTTACTTAAACCAGCAGAAGATAAATCTCTCTACCGGAAGCTTATCAACCGCCTTTGTCTCTCGACCGATTGCAGTCACAAGCCTATCGACTGGTCATTCAAACCAGCAGAGGATCAGTCAACGGCTTATCAAGATATCTCAAGACAAATACTTGAGAAGAGACGTTCTTTGCAAAGATCTTTTATTAAAAGCAGAACCGGCGTATCAGAAGATTTGATTGACTCTTGCATCGAGACAACAGGTTGCACTAAAATGGCAAAAATGCAGAATGACTACAGATAAAGCATTCGACCGTTTATACCAGTTTTGGACTCTGGAAGTTGTCTGCATTTAAAGAAGTGTACGATCTTCATGCAGAATCATCAATGCATTTATGAAGCATTAAATGTGCATTCAATGCAGCATCAGAACGTTCAAAATAAAGACGTTGGTGATTGACCTATAAAGGGAAGATTGCTCAAGAAGTGAAAGAAAACAAGAAGGAGACAAGCAACTCAAAAATCTCAATCACTTGAAGTCCTCATCTAACATACTGAAGCAATACTTGAGCACACTTACAAGATCATTCACTTGCTGCTCAAATAAACCCTCGCCTACAGTTTACATATCTGATCTTCAAGGATCATCCTAGGGTTTCCAAGCTTCTCGACCGCTCTGCAGTTTGAGAAACTCAACCGGACTGTACTCATTATTGAAGAGACTTGAAGCTACTCTGAAAGTTTCCACCAGTCTGATAAGAACTGAGAATCTTATCTGTGTAAATCTAGGAGTTTCGGATTAGGCATTGGATAAGTCCTAAGTCTGAAGTGGGTGGATTACAAGACGTTGTAATAACCAAAGTCTTCTAGTGAATTCCTTCCTGAGTGGAAGAAGGGGAGACGTAGAAGGATTAAGCCTTCGAACTTCCATAAAATCGTGCCTTAATCTTTACTGCTATTTATCTTACATATTGCTCATACACTGTGTTCTAAACTTTGCATCACTAAAACCTCTGAACTATTTCCGCACTATTTAAGTTGTTCAAACCGTTTTAGAAGTTGAGAAACCAGATTAAGTGAACTAAACTTCACTTGATCATTTTGAAAAGATAGAAGAAAAGTTTCAGAGTGTATTCACCCCCCCTCTACCCTCTGAACCGATCCCAACAAAATAGTAGATGCACAAAATTTTAATTTTTTTTTATTTGAAAGAATGCATGATATACTTTTTTAAATGAATTACTTAAAGTTGAAGAGAGTCACATAAATAAATAATTAAAAAAACACATTAGTTATGTAGTATTAATGGAAAAAGAAATGCATGTAAATTCACAATTAAACTCACATATTTATATATGTAATAGAATAGATTAGATTAGATAAAGGTAAAATTGTTCACAAACAAAACTCATATATTTATAGTTATAAATAATATAGATTATAGTATTAGATTAGAAATTAGAGATATATAATAGAGAAATTAAATCAAATAAGAAAAAAACCAATTTTTTTTAATTTGAAACAGTGCATATCAAATAAAAAAACAAGACCAAATAATAAATAGTAGATGTAAAAAATTTTAATTTTTTTTATTTGAAAGAGCATGTAAATATCAAATAAAAAAACAAGACCACATAATAAATAGTAGATGCACAAAATTTTAATTTTTTTTTTTTTGAAAGAGTGCATGATAAACTTTTTTAAATGAATTACTTAAATTTTTTTTATTTGAAAGAGTGCATGATACACTTTTTTAAATGAATTAATTAATTAGTTGAATAGAGTCACATAAATAATTGAAAAAAAATATTAATTATGTAGTATTAATTGAAAAGGGTAGACATGTAAATTCACAATTAAACTCGCATATTTATATATGTAATAGATTAAATGAATTACTTAAATTTTTTTATTTGAAAGAGTGCATGATACACATTTTTAAATGAATTACTTAATTAGTTGAATATAGTCACATAAATAATTGAAAAAACACATTAATTATGTAGTATTAATTGAAAAAAAACATTAATTATGTAGTATTAATTGAAAAGGGTAGACATGTAAATTCACAATTAAACTCGCATATTTATATATGTAATAGTAGATTAAATGAATTACTTAAATTTTTTTTATTTGAAAGAGTGCATGATACACTTTTTTAAATGAATTACTTAATTAGTTGAATAGAGTCACATAAATAATTGAAAAAACACATTAATTATGTAGTATTAATTGAAAAGGATAGACATGTAAATTTACAATTAAACTCACATATTTATATTTTTTTTATTTGAAAGAGTGCATGATACACTTTTTTAAATGAATTACTTAATTAGTTGAATAGAGTCACATAAATAATTGAAAAAACACATTAATTATGTAGTATTAATTGAAAAGGATAAACATGTAAATTCACAATTAAACTCACATATTTATATAGATAATAATAATAATAAATATATGTAATAGATATATATAATCTAGCTCTTTCCTTTTTAGATTTGCAATACGAGTTAAAATTTCAAAATAGCCCTATCATTTCGGCTTAAACTTGTGAAACTATCCCTGAAGTATTTAACATGGTCAAGATATAACTTTGAAAGTATTACATGCCATTTTTGATTTTGTTTTAGAAATCTCACCTTTTACGTATGCCCCAAGAATATATTATATAATTATAGTGTCGTGTACTCGTGTACGTAATTTATATGTTATTATATTAGTTTGAAAATTTAATCCGTCCAACTACGGCTGTCTCACCTCATAAAATAAAATCATATAGCATGAATCCATTTTATAGAAAAGTATATTTTTAAAGTTGGGTTTTAGTTTTAAATTTATCTTTGAAATTATTTTCAGCTGTTGTATCCAAACTAACAAAAATACTTTTTGTTTGTTCCATGTTAATAAAATATCTAATAAAGTGTCGGCGATTAGTCAAAATTGGCCCAAAAAAGAGTTTATAATATTTTTACGTGGTTTCTTTCTAGCTCCGTATTACCATATATAATAAGTATATCATCCTCCACAAGTCTTGCGGCGTTGATTTTTTCAGGGCGGCGGCGCGTACTTGTTTCCGCCTCGTCCGATCCTATAAAAGCGGCGAGGCTAGTCACCATTTCCTCCACCATCACCTTGTCTCACCGTCGGGAACGTGGGTATGGCCATCGCCCAGACCATCCTCACCCAAGATCTCGCCGATGCATCAAAAACTGCTCTGCCGGACTCAGCTTTTTAGAGACATGAACCAATTAAAGCCAATATTCTTCTCACGCACAGAGACACAAAGAGAAGAGAAGAAAAGAAAAAAGGAGTCCACTTTTCAAACATCTTTAGTAGAAATTCAAACTTATAAGCAAATCAATTATTTCCAACTATCATAAAAATTCAAACTTTGTGTACCCCGATTCTACCGGAAACTTTTTTTGTAATTAAGTAACAATTTACTTAAAATTAGTACACGAACCTTGAAGAGTAGCCATGCCTCCAATTTCAGCCGGTATAGTTCCAGAAAAGTTATTAACATTGAGATAAAGATCGGTCAACTCAGTGAGATTAGCAATCTCCTTGGGTATCTCCCCCGACAAAGAATTGTAATGCAAATACAGACCCGACAAGCATTTAAGCTCCGCCACCGCCGGCGGCAGTTTCCCGGCGAGCCCTTTTCCTTGCAGGGAAATATTTGCCACCTTCCGGTGTTCATTACACGCAACTCCCTCAAACGCGCGGAGCAGGGATCGCCGTCGGTGGTCCACGACGATAAGTACTTGTTCTCCGGGTCCAAAGAGTTCTTTATCTCCGTCAATGCTCTCAACTCCGCATTTCCACGAATGGGATTAATTTTCAAGGAAAAACATGTGAAAATGATCAAGAGAAGAGGACTCAAAACTGAATAACTTGATGAGCGAGTCTGCATCGATCTCGTAGTTGAAAGCAGAGGACTTTTCTTGGTTTGATCTGATTCAATTAGGCTGATATCTCAATCTCATAGTACTGTTGAAAATGTAAGATTTGGAATTGAATGCAAAGTAGTGTTGTTGAGAGGAGTATAAAGAAAGAAAGACAGAATAGTGTGGAGTTAGGCGACAAGGGTGGGAAAAGGTTGTCAGAGTGTACGACTTTGGAGCGTATTTACTTGCTTACACTTACACATGCATGCATATTAGGAATTTTGGGGAACCCATTCCATTTTCTTCTTTCTTTAATTTATACCTTTGTTTTTCTTTAATTTAATTTAAGCCTTTTTAATGCTCCAATTATATTTCAAAAATCAAAATGTTTCTCTCTATTATTGTTTTTATATTATTAATTGATATATCATAAATAGGATTTATTAATTAAAAATGCATTTCTGTGCATGTTTCCAAATAATGGAAAAATTAAAGTTGTAAAGATGAAATATGATTAGCGTGTAAAGATACTACTTATGCTAGTCCCACAAGAACGGAAAAGCTTTTAATCCAAATATAAATTTAAAAGTACAATTCTTTTGAATCTATAGCACGAGAATGCTGCAAAATATGTATTTGTATTGATTCTCATAAAATGATAATTGTATCAAATGATTTTTCAAGTTGTAATTATTTGACACAAAAAAATATCCAACTTTTTATCAATATATAATCAATTGGAGTATATATAATCAATATTTAAATACGTTTAACGAAATAAAATATAAAATAGTATAACCGCATTTTCTTTTCTTGAAAAAAAAAAAACTCCAAACGCCCGGGAAAAAAAGTGGAAAAAAAATCTCCAAGACGTGCTTCAAGAACATCTCCAAGAAGTAAAAATTACAGAGAAACAAGAAATGCCGTCTTCGTCGGAAATAATCCATATTAGATTTAAAGTACGCAACATGATCATGTCGACTCATGATCCCGACGAAGGAGCGAACAGGATTCTCCATGCGATGCAGGTCATGAAAAAAAGTGATGTGAAGGATGAAGTTGCACAGTGTGTTCTTAGACACTGTTGCGAGCAGAAACTTTATCAACGCTATTACGCGTTGGTGGTTCAAGCAATGATAAAAATGGATCGCGATTATAAATGCTATTTCCAAGAAAGTGTCCCCATCTTGTGCGCGGAGATGGAAAAATGGCCCAAAAGTAAGATTATAATCTTCGGATATCTTTGCGCGGGTTTACTCGTGGGTGACGCCCTAAAATGGGAGCAGTTCCTTGAGATTGAGAATACATATGGTACTTTTGTCAACACCGTAAAACAGGTACGTTACAAATAGTAATTTGATTTATTTATAATAAAATCTGACATTTCTTTGTATTTTTTCAGAATGTGGTTCTGGAGATCGGGGAAGAAGCTGCAATGGCTAAGTTTGTGGATTTTCATTATGGAGATGGTGGCGATCGATTTTAGAATGATGAAAATTCTTCTGACAAATCCAGGGGACAGGTAAGTACGTACATCCTTTTTTCTTTTTTTTTTGGAACTTAGAAGTTATAATCACAATGTTTGAATGAAGAATTAGAATAGATTCTGTGTTCTTTCTTGTGCACTTGAACCCCTTTTATTGTATTATCTTTAATGGATGAAGATTTCTGTGTCACGGTCTCACTGAATGGTTCGTCTACTTTGCAGCTGGATAATAATGCAAGTCTTGTGATTTTCCTTTATTTGGGATGCAATCACACGTTATCATGAAATTTTTTAAAGTGTGATGTTACTGTTCTATGACACTATGAATTTTCGGCTACACTCCTCTTAGTCTGTAATTTTCTTCTAAGATTTTTGTCGGCTAAACTTTTAATTAAAAAATAATTGTTCAAGTAATTTATTGGCGTGATATTTTGAGTGATTGAGCATTGTGAAGGTAAGTCAGATCTCTCATGAAATTAGGTTTTATGGAGTTCAGTAAAAATCTCAAACAATCTTTTTTTGGTTTCTCTTTATTAAACAATCAATGCATATTTGGCTAGATACTGGATAATGCCAGGTGTTATGGCTTCCATGCATTTAAAAGTTGTGGGACTTCAATGGTATCTGTTTCATGAAAATTAAAAGAAAAATATTGGTTACTTGCTAGTTTTGGGTTATGAGTGATTGTGATTTAGGGGTGCGTTGGGTCATGACACCCTATTCCAACTTACAATTAGTAGAATATGACGCCAACTTCCCTAAAAGGCATCTCCACCTAAAGTCATTATTGTTATACATGCCTATTAATATACCATTGATCTTTTGCGTATGAGAAGGGATTCTTTTTTAATGTGTAACATTCTTAGTATGCACGCCAGATCATATTTTTTAGTCGGTTGAATTAAAAAAGTTGCATTTTGATGCTTATCTTTGCAATGGGAACTACTGATTTTGTGTCTTATTTGGACATGTAGGGAAAAAGTGGGAGTACACAACATAAACCTGTTGAACTGTGGCTTTCTGAATGATCAAGAGAAGGGAAGGGCTCAAAATCAGAGGAATTTTATTGAACAAAGTTTATGATACACAAAAGTTTATGATACATTGCTTTTCTCCCGTGTACTACTGCTTTTCTTTCTTTTTTTTTTTTAACAAAGTTTATGATACATTGCTTTTTTGGTGTGAAAAAAAAAAAGTAAGATCAAGTAAAACTAGAGCAATGTGTATGATATAGTTGTGCAGAAAAAGTATAATTACATGAGGAAGAGAAAAAACATCGTTGGGCTGTTGTGCTATCAAATATTTTGTATAAATATGATTATTTTGTACTCATATTATTAATCAGAAAATCATATAAAACAGCTTTATAAAACAATCTTGGGACTTAGCGCCTACACTTGGTTGAGTGAACAATTAATTAATCATTTTTCCTGATTGATTCTTGAGTTATTTGGTGGCAAATCAACTCCTACAGTACCTCTATATATACAGTTCTCTATCATCTAGATTCTTCTATATAAATCTAGACAACATATCATTCTAGATTATGCTTCTATTCATGTTCCACCCCCATGTTCTAGGCCCATGGATCTAGAATCATCATGGCTTGTCAGCAATGTTCTAGGTTCTTCCGCACGAAGGTAGAATCTTCATGTCCTTTCTCAAATTCTCGAACAATCCATTGTCTTCAAGGAATTGCTTGAATACTCAAGAAGGTTATGGATGCCACCATGTAGTTTTCTACATTGAGACAAAATGCAGAAACTACACTACGAATATTTCTAGTATTTCTTCACTACTAAGAAATGGAAATTAAAATGAATAAATGGTGAAAAGAGATTCATTGCCTTCAAATCCGTGTTTTCATAATCGGATCGGTGATCGAACTGGTCTACCTAAAAAAAACGATCCAACCGGTCAAATCATTTTAACCGAATGGTCGAACCGGAAAACCGTTTATAATATAATATAATAAATAATATATTTTGAATTTTAAAAACTCAAAAACGTGCCTAAATAGACAAAAAAAAATATATATTACCATAGTTTGAAAACTAAATAAATATGTAAATATTCAAAATATCAATTATTGTTATACATTATTTAAATAATAAATTATTTAATTTAAAAATCTATTATTATTATTAAAATAATATTTTTAATGGAGTACAAATAAACATGTATATATGTAAAAAAATATTAAATTTAAAGTTTTAAAAATAAAAAATTAATTTTTGAAAAAATAAAAAAAATTTAGAAAACCGGTTCAACCGGTTCAACCAGTTTTTCGGTTCTTTACCAGTTCAACCAGTTGTTGACCGGTTCTGACCGGTTGAACCGGTTTTCCGGTTTTTGGAAGTGAACCGGACCGGACCGGCAACCGGTTTCCGATCATACCGGCCAATCCGGCCCGATTCTAAAAACACTGCTTCAAATCAAGATCTTTGAGGGCTCGTGTGCAAAATAGAAATTAGTTTATTATTACTTTGCATTGATTTCTTTCATAAACATTGCAAGATTTTGTTCTAAAAAAAATATATGTGAGCTTCTCTGTAAATTCATAAATTTTTAAAAATGTGTCATTTTATGAAACCAATGATCTTGTGTTTGAATTTATAATATATATATATATATATATATATATATGTGTGTGTATGTGTCTTCATGTGAAATAAAATTTAAAGATATTATTTATTGTCGTTAATATAATTTTTGAATGAAAATACGATTGTTTATAGAATAACTGGAAATTCTAAAAAAAAGTTAAAAAATCAATTTTTATTCATAAAATTATCTTGGTGGTAGATTTATCATTTTTTATTCATAAAAACATAGACAAACTCACATATATTCATAAAATTATAATGGGTATAGATGTATAACATTGCAAGATTTTTCTATCAAATATATATATTGAAAAAAATATATCCTTGTAATTAAACCATAACCTTGTGTTTGAATTTTAAAATACACAAACATATATATATATATATATTGTAAAAAAAAATTAAAAAAATTATTTATTGTGTAAATATAATTATTGAATGAAAATACGACAGTTTATAATATAACAAGAAATACTAAAAAAAGTTAAATAATCAATTTTATTCAAAGAGTTATAAAATTTTAATTTTATTCATTAAAAAATTATTATTACTTTCAATTCTATGGCCAAATACATTTAAAATAGATGCCCAGTTCCAAATTCAGAATATAGGCATGCCTTGAAACACCCAAAAAACTCTCAAATACTGAGAAAACAAAACCTTATATACATAACAATAAAAGTACAAACAATTACCATATATTTATTTTACAAAGTTCAGTCTAAAGAACTAAAGATATTTTGCTAAAAAACAGTCTAAAGATTAGTTTACATAGATATTTTATAACCAAGCATATCTTATGGTATAAAATTTGAAAACACATTCACAACTTCAAGATCCAAAAAACTTAAAACAATGGATTTTTTTTCTTTTTTAACTACAAATCATGACTTGTCCTTTTAAATGTAGGCAGGTTTAAATTTCTGGAGTAATTACCACAAAGGCCAAATAATACTCCTCTATTTTCTTCCTCTAGAATTTAGCACCCACACACTTTAATACCAAGAATATAACACCAAATAACCGAGAAGAAAGAAAAACATACCTCATTTTCAATCCATAAAAAACCAGAAAAGAGGCCTATATTTTTCTTCAAAGTTTGCACCTGTGAGAAAGAATTCAGTGATCAAACTCCACATTAATGGAATAAATTAACTACAAAAACCTGAACATAAGAAAGATGAAACAAATGATAGGATGACAGAACATAAATATTTGACATAGAAAAAAGAAAACCTTTGCCTTTTTCCAAAAAAAGAATATGTGAAAAAGATGCAGGTTCTCGTCAGCTTTTCTCTTGACAACTTGATAGCCACTAAAATTCATAATGTAGATATCAAGATAGAGATCCAATAATATCACTTCATTCAATATTAACACAGATATAAAAACGGAGGCCAGCAAGGTAAAATGCATTGAGATGGCTACCTACATGCAGTGCAGCCTCATTAGTTTGTTTAAAATAATGTTTTCCATTTGCTACTTGAATGTTACATTTTGGTTGGTTAAATCATTCAGGTAGTTTATGTTAGAGCGAAGAAGAGGTGACAATTGTTTTTTTGGGTTATTTATTTTGTCAGATTTCGATTTTTGTCAGCTAACTTTGTCTTTTTTTTTTGGCAATTATAGTGTTTTTTTTTTCGATTTGACGTCACCTTGAAAACAATGCAGTGTTGATGTGTCGTTGATTTGTATAATGTCATATCAACAATATCAATGAAAAAAATTAAAATTGACCAAAATAAAAAATTGTACGACTAAAACTGAAATTTGATAAAAATAGATGATCAAAATCGTAAAATGACAATTTACACGACCAAAAATGCAGTTTTCAAAAAAAAAAAAAATTGAACTTTAGTGGATCAAGTTATAAACTTACCTAATAAAAAAAATTTGGAGTGAGCTACAGCCTTACATTGACCTAAACTAGATCTGTCCTTATTTATTTACATAGAGTGCTTGATTTCATTTTATTTTATCATCTTGTAGTTATATATTATTCATCGTCTATTATTCGAATCAAATGTGTCCAAAAATAGTAGTTTCTTGCACATGATGATACAATTTCATGATTCATCTTTGTGTTCAAAGAGGTAGAAGAATGTAATGGCTCATCCGCCAAACCTTACAACTCCACGAAAATTTATAATTTAACCCCACCACATCCGCATATATCTTTCAACTAACTATTCCATCTAAATAACTTCTCTTCTTTTCCCTATATGTGATTTCGCCATAGTCATCTAAAAAAGTAAAAATCTTAACTCGATTTAAAAATAAATTAAGAAACCAAGATCTCATGATAACATTAATCTCTGGAGACGGAGAGTATATATATTTTGAGATTTGGGGTTATTATTATGTTTATCAAATAAAAGTTTGTCTGTGGAGTATCACGAAATATTGGAAGATCGAAGCCATATAATTTGGAGAAGAAATTGCATATTATTATTATTCGAAGCAACTAAACCATGTAATCCTTTCATTAGTCAGTCAATATGACCTGGCCACGTTTGAAGAGTTACATAACCAAGTGTAGCAGTAATAACAGTGGGACTACTTTAACAAAGCCATGGAGTTGTAAGGTTTGGCGGATGTGATGGGGTTAAGTTATAATTTTCGTGGAGTTGTAAGGTTTGGCGGATGAGCCATTACATTCTTCTACCTCTTTGAACACAAAGATGAATCATGAAATTGTATCATCATGTGCAAGAAACTACTATTTTTGGACATCATTTGATTCGAATAATAAACGATGAATAATATATAACTACGAGATGATAAAATAAAATGAAATCAAGTAATCTATGTAAATAAACAAGGACAGATCTAGTTTAGATCAATGTAAGGTTGTAGTTCACTCCAAAATTTTTTTTTATTAGGTAAGTCTATAACTTGATCCACTAAAGTTCAATTTTTTTTTTTGAAAAACTGCATTTTTGGTCGTGTAAATTGTCATTTTACGATTTTGATCATCTATTTTATCAAATTTCAGTTTTAGTCGTACAATTTTTTATTTTTGTCAATTCTAGTCTTTTTTTTATTGAAATTGTTGATATGACATTATACAAATCAACGATACATCAACACTACATTGTTTTCATGGTGACGTCAAATCGAAAAAAAACACTATAATTGCCAAAAAAAAAAAAAGACAAAGTTAGCTGACAAAAATCGAAATCTGACAAAATAAATAACCCAAAAAAAAAACAATTGTCTCATATTTTTTCAATAGTATAGTGTAATGAATTTTTAAAATTATGTATATTATATTTTTTGTAATAATATATAATTTATTACATAAATTTCAAGTGCACACCAAATCTAATCATGAATCCCTCGGTAAATATAAATAAAATATGGTAGGACAGGGCATATCTTCGAACAGATTGATATAACCAAAAAAAATGCAGAAATTAAAGATGAAAATGATATATGGTCATGGACTAGAGTCGATGAATTATAGTTGATTATGAGATCGAAGTCTCGGACAAACCCCTTCCCACTCAAGAAAAAACGATGGAGTAGATAAAGGATGAACCCAAAACAACTACATATATTCACCAGATCATCATACACAATAATCATCAAAGATCAACCCTGAATTTGTTTTTGTACGTACCCAGAAAGATCAGTATAAAGTTTCAAATTGATCAACATGATTTTTTACCCTTGTCTCTGTTGTTGGGAAACTTGTCGTAACAATTCCTCCCCAACCTCACACAATCCAACCAGTGCAGCACTTGTGCATTCGGGTCTGCTTCCAAAACAACATGGGAAACCGTTATTTGGAGCGTGCCCCTGTAGGCCTTCACTTTCCCGCGGACCCTTGCGACAGCACCCAGGTGAATCTGCGAGGCAAGTTTGGCTGCCATATCGGCATTAAATCGAACAGCTGATGGATCGCGCCTGGAGAATTAAGGAGAGACGAGTTGATTGAGCCAGAGGACACAGGGGATGCAACCAGTGCCATCATCGATGGTGAATTTCAGGAACTTCCCTGGTTTGTGCTCCCGGGTCACCACGATTCCCAGAGACTCGACATGTAAAACAGGCATGCCTCTTCGGGATAGGCCTGTGGGGCAGGGCGTAAGAGCAAGGAAATACAAAGCCAACAATTTGACGTCCATTGTTTGGCTCGATCTATCCGATAAACTCACAACACCACTCTATCTGGAAACCAAAAATATCATAAATTAAGGACCCGAATTCTGAATCACAACACCAATAACAGCAACAACACCAACAAACAAGTCGAGACGAGAGAATCTTTCTATCCGCAAAATGAAATTGTCCGTTAACAGTGCTCAACGTTGGCGCGGTAATCATCTCTAAGATACAACAAATATCTAGATCTTCGTCGAACGAACATATGTGTCAACCTTTTTTTTTGTGAGAAGGAGGAGAGATTTTGCATAAATAGTTATCAGATTGTTAACATACTTATTTTTGCATATATGATCAGTTATATATATACCATGATGTCTAAAGACAAATCTTATGGTTTAAGGATGCAATCAATGACAGAAAAAGCCCAAAAAAACGCAACTTTTCGGAGCACATACGACACGCTCAAGCGGGGCGGACACTCTTGGCCAACCTTTTGTCTGCAGAATATAGTGTTGCGCTCGAGCGTTAATAACCGCTCGGGCGGCCACTTTTATGCAGTAGGTGAGGGCTGCGCATTTTAACTCAATTTTATCCAAAAATATATATATAGGATCATAAGACGTTACCTCACCGCGCCAGCCATGCGCGTGTATTAATTGCATCGATTAACGTCTTGTCCATTTACAAAATATCGTGCCCTTAAGGGACCAATCCCATAATCCAAAATTGAATTATTTAAATATACAAACACATTAGAGACAAGACTTTTTCCTCCAATTAATTCAACAATTTCTCCAAAAATTTGGACAAACTTATTTCCCTCCAATTATTCATTCACTAACTTTTCCAACACTTGTTTTTCATTCCCTACAAAGACCAATTTATATATTTACCTTTATATATATATATATATATATACATATATATATATTTCATTGACTTCTTAGAATTTTCTCAACCCCCACACCTCGCGATCTGCAGAAAATCTACACCTCTTTCATCTTTGAAACTTATACTATCAAGAGGCAAATCTTTTTTTCACAGAGTGAACAATAGGATTAGAATAATATCGACTAATGACCACACCTCGCGATCTGCAGAAAATCTACACCTCTTTCATCTTTGAAACTTATACTATCAAGAGGCAAATCTTTTTTTCACAGAGTGAACAATAGGATTAGAATAATATCGACTAATGATGGATCCCTTGAAATAAATCTGCACCTCTTCGATTTGCACGTGAGACACCCAACTAACAATGGAGCCCTCTTTCGATAAGCTTTTTCTACCGACTTCTTTTTAAACTAGAGTGGATTGGTGAAAAAAATAAAAACGCTGAAATCGTTTTCTTCTTCGTTGTAATTTTTTTCAGGAAAATGATAAAAGAATGGAGAGAATGAGAGGATGAAGATTCTCAGATCTAAAATGAATGAGAAACCATGATCAGAGATACGAAGAGTCAAACCAAAGAATCAGCAGACTTTTTACAAATAAAATTTTTTAAAAATTTATTGCCACGTGTCCGATCGATAACTGGCTCAGGGTAGTACTCTGCCGACTCATCCCTCATAAGGTACCTTATAAATATGTAAATATGTTGGACCAAAAATGTAATCTTTCGAAAAATAAAATATATGAATTATATATTATTATGGATCTTGTATATCATGAATCATCATCAAAGTAAACATATAAATGAGTTGTTGAAAATGCAACCAAATATTCATATTAGAAGATCTAGATAAACATCATAACATGGAGATCGGAACTTCCGATCAGCAATCGGAGCTTCCGATCGGCTGTCGGTGACAGGTGTGTGGTTGCATGTGGTTGAGATTGACACGTGGCATCGGAACTTCCGATCAGAGGAACGGAGCTTCCGATTTGCATGTTCGGAGCTTCCGATCAGGGAACGGAACTTCCGATCGACGTTTATAAATATAGGGTCCGAGCTCCTCATTTCAGGCTGATATCTTTATTCTGGTAAATACTGGGAGGCCAGATAATTTTTCTGATGCGATGGATCAGGCTAAGGAGCAGAAGCGGGACTGATGAGAAAGAGGGAGAATCAGTACCAGCCTCAACAGCAGCAGCAGAGGCAGTATCAGAATCAACCACAGATGATGAGGGTGGTAGCAGTGGTGGTAGCAAGAAGAACTATTTCCGTCCCAAGGGGAAGCAGTTCAAGAAGTTGGGAAGCACTTCTTCGAGCTCGAGTGGCTCGAGATAGTTCAGTTCTGGACAGGGTTCAGGATCATCTGGAGCTATGTGTAGCAAGTGTGGAGGATGACACTCTAGTGAGCAATGCAGAGGAATTTTTGGGAACTGCTACATCTGTCAACAGACAGGACATATCAGAAATAACAGCGGAAACTTAAACAATAATAAAAAATATTTACAATCATATCGAATAAAACCAGTGTATTAACCCAAATACAACTGAAACAAAAGCTTAGACAATAACCAAAATACATTAGATTATTCGGACGTGCAACGGCGACATTCCAACCCTGAAACTCTCATAGACAATACAATAAAACGACGAAGTTCGAATTTTAAACATGTTCCAAAACTAAACTAGATTGACATGCTGATTCGATTTCTAAACCGAGTCCCAGTACTAGCTCTCCCTCTTGATGCTAACCGGGTCTTCGCTGACTCGATCCTGCCCTACATGTTGCCAAGTACACATACAAAACAAAGCAACAGCCGAATAACTCCGGTGAGAATGATATTCCCAGAAAAAGCAACATGAAAAGTAATATACCAACAACAATTCTTTCAGACAATGTAATCAAATCAAAACGAATGATATGCATGTCTTTAAAATAGGGATATCAATTTTGATAAACAAGGGGTTGCTGCTGTGCTTTTGGGATCCCGATGATGAGATCACGTAACGACTCACCGACTCTCCCAATCAAGGTGGTGCCACGTATCCCACTCTCCTAGATTTTGGTGCGACTATAAGGAGTACACTGACACCAGGTGAACTTTTACACCCAGGCCACTCACAGTATAGCCCCCAAAATGTCTAAATAAAAAAGGTCGTTCTGCCCGCTGAAATCAACGGTTTGCATCAATATGAATGCATAAGAAAACATAAAGCATTAAGCCAAATTACAAAACTCAATCAACAACAATATACAAGTTCCACATGCTAGAACAAGTATTGATGCACAGTATGTGATTTTAAGGGGAAACTCGAGAACCAACTGTCCCGAGTATGCTATCCCGCTAACGATGACTACTTTTACCTTTCAATGCAATAGCTCCAACTCTGGATACGCTACAACAAAAAGGTTATATCAGAAACTATACAACCTAACGATAACAACGGCTCAAGGTATTCTATTTACCGATTCTTCGTCCCACTCTTCTACGAACGAATGTTGCTAACACCGTGCTTGACAACTCCAAACAATCTATACGGAGACAATAGATGATCAACAACAACAAACAATCCCAATGCCCAAAGTTTTACAACTCAAACATGGTTCAAAATCCTCAAAACTCAAACCGGCGGCATAACGACTATAAATGATCAAACCAGAAATACAAACAGCAGTACAACATCGATATCAACTCATAACAATGCTAAGATCACAACAAAAGCTCAAACCCAACAAGTCTCAAACCAAATTTTCGAACAAAGGCTTCCAAAAATCATAACAATTCCGAACGACGCTCAAATTCAAAACCGACTGAGAATAAACGATCAGGACTCTGCCAAGAACAACATACTCAAAAGTCAATCGATTCTAACAACATCAAAAAAACAAAACGTATCTAATCGGAGAAATACTTACGGTATAACAGAGCTCTCGCTGCCGTGATCGCTAATCTGCTTTCAGAAATAAATTCCAACGGCCTGATAGAGCTCGGACTGAAATCTGGGAGCTTGAAAAGGCATTTCCCCAAGCTTTAATGGAAGAAACCGATGGAAGGGAAGGAGAAGAGGATAATGAGACTAAGTCAAAAGCAATACAAGTGTAGATAATATATTAAACTCCAAAATTGCATTTTAGTCCCTAAAATTTCCAAAATTTTCAAATAGACCCTGATCAAAATCAAGTCGGCTCTTCAACTCTGTAATCTCCGATTAACTCAAGTAAACTCATTTAAGATAAAAACGGGGCGTTACAACCGTTTGAGGCTCTGTATGGTTGTCCGTTGCCAAACATTCTTATTATAGGGATGAAGTAGGGGAGAGACAGGTTGAGGTACCAGAGTTAATTCAACAGATTGTGGATAAAGTGGAATTGATCAAGAAGAGGATCAAGACTGCACATAATAAACATGCCAGTTATGGGAACACCAAGCGCAAACCTTTGCATTTTGAGACAGGAGAACATGTGTTTTTGCAGGTTTCACCTTTCCGAAAGGTTATGAGGTTTTGGTCTCAAGAGAAAGCTAGCACCGAGATTCATTTGTCCATCTTGGAAAAGGTCGAGGATATGGCCTATCGTTTGGCCTTACCACCTTTACTATCCGGTATTCATAACGTGTTTCACGTGTTATTACTTCATTAGTATGTGGAAGATGAGTCGCACATTCTGCATCCGACAGAGGTTCAGCTGAAACCCAATTTTTCTTATGTTGAGAGACCGGACAGAATTATTGACAGGAAAGATAAAGTGCTTCGGAATATGGGCATCCCTCTGGTCATGATTCAGTGGCAGCGTCGAGGTACCGAGGAAGCTACTTGGGAGCTCGAGATTCGTATGCGTTCTGAACAGCCGGAGTTGTTTTGATTGTATCTCTTTTTCGTAGTCTGCAGTATTTTAATAAGATATTTCAGTTTGTTTTCGTTTATTTTGATCTTGATTTCGAGGACAAAATCTCTTAAGTGGGGGAGAATGTAGTAACCCGTCTCCAATATAAGTGAATCAAGTGTATAATAATGATTAACTGGCTAAAAACATGATTAAGGGATTTCCTAACGAGTATAAGGAATTCAAAAATGGCCGGGAAGGTTCCGAGGGTTCGGAGAGATCGAAGGCTCCGAACAGAGTTCGGAGGGTCCGAGCCAAGATTAGAGCCAATGCCTAGGATCGGAGGCTCTGTTGAGTTCAGAGGCTCTGAACTTGGGATCGGAGGCTCCGATCGCATATTGGTCCAGCTATCCGTAATATTACATCATGCATGACATCATTGAGTGGACTTCGGATGCTCCGAAGATGGATCAGAGGCTCCGAACAAATGTCGGTCGGCATCCTCTGGAAGCAAGACACGTGTATGGCTGAGGGAGTTCGGATGATTTGATCGGACGCTCCGATCAGGATCGGAGGCTCCAAACTCGGTATCAGAGCTATAAATAGAGGGCCGCGAGCTCAATTTCATTTGCACCTTCCAAAATCCTTTCTCGTTCTTAGCTCATTTTAGGCAATTTTAGGGGCTTCTAGGCGTCGTATTGGAAAGCCGGGAGTGGCGGAACACTGCGGGGACAACAGCGGAGCTGTGCCTAAATTTTGAGGCATTCGTCATCAAAGGGCTGACTACGGACGCAGGTATAACTTTGGGTAACCATAGATAGTAGGGAGTATGTAATATCTTAGTTAAAGCTTTTACAACACAATAAGTGATATAGTGATTATTGCTTATAGGCTTGGACTGTGAGTAGCTGGACTGTTAGGTTGCTAGGTGCTCGAGATTTCTTCTTAGAGGTGCGGATGTATTATTCGAGATACCAGGTTGAATATACGTGCATTATGTTTGCATGTTTTGTGTGGAATTATTATGTGCATTGATATTATGCGGCATGCATGTACACGTTGAGATTTATGCCTTGTTTTGCATAGCCTGTAGTAGGGGTCGCTCAGCCCCATATTTTAGTGGATGAATTCCATGGATTAGGATCCGAATATATCCACGATTTTTTATGGTATGGGAGCCACCTCATGATGCGACGACCCAGCGTGCTACATACCATGATGCCTTGAATAAAAAAATATTCTGGATAGGTTTTCCAATACCCTTCATATTGCATATGCATGCATGGTATATGTATATTCATATTTCTATACAGAGCGTTTTGCTCACGTCCAAGTGTTTTGTGTAATATCCAGAAAATTAATAAATATATTCATGATTTATTAAAAGAATTTTAAATGAATTTTAAGTTATTGTATTTTATTATTCATGATTTAAAATTTATTATCAATTAAATATATTTTATGTGTTGTGTAAATGATTTAAAAGTTGATGTTTCATATATTAAAATATATGTTTATTTGTTGAGTTAAATGATTTTATGAAAATTGATTCTAAACCGAGAAAACGAGACTAGCCTACGCACGAAATTGTAGGAAATAATTCTACGAGTATTTTGAGTATAATATTGTTATGTTTTGTTAAACGAGTCAAAATATATTATTATTTTTATCAGACGAGTCGAGACGTGTTTTTGTGACTGCGTTTTAAGCAATCAACACATGATATGTATTATAATTGATAGCAACGTTTATCCACACCATCCCTACTAATTAATGTAATTGTTCCCTTGACTTAGCCACCCCATCTCCTTCACGTTTCCTTTCCCCATTTCTGCTATCATTAATCTTCTTCTTCATTCTTACTCCACGGTCTTCTAGAATTGTAAAAAAATTCAAGCTCCGATCTCGCTCGTTTCATGGTTAACTCGTTACCAAGAATCCGGATCATCTCCTCCTCTAAATTAAGGCAAGTTTTTAAAGAAATTTTAAACCACCATTCAAGATATATGTATTTTGATGTGAAAATTCTGATTTATGTAATGTTTATTCATGATTTTTAAGAGTTCAAGATCATGGTTTATGTTTGATTGAAATCATGAAAATTAAGTAGTTCTTGATGATTCTTTGAGTATGATCGAGAGTTTAATGATGATTTTAAATTCTTTATTTGTTCTTGAGATTTTAAGAAATGTTTTATGCAAAACTTATAGCATAAGTAGTAGAAAATCTCATATTTTGAAGTTTTAAGTTAAATCTTTGAAATATGTTGTGTTTGGTTGTTCCGAATTTGCAGCGCTTGTTGCAATTTTGAAGATAACGACTAGTGTACTAATCCAAATGATATGAGGCTTAATTTATTTGAAAGCTAGTTTAAATTTCTACAATTTTTGTGTTTTGAGTTTTGTCAAAATCATTTTGGATGTTTGGCCAAAATCGCCCCGAAGTGTGTCGGTTGTTTTGAATTTCCTAAACTGACCCTTCTCGGGAGAATACGTATAACGTTTTACTACAAAATTCAATTGAGGTGAAGTTTTCAGCATTGGAAATCCAAGATCAAGGGCTACAACTTTCACGTTTACCACGTTTCCAAATTCAGGGTGCAAGAACTCGAAAGATCAGTCTGAATACATGACAACTGCAGTGCAGCAGAGCTGGTGCTGCGCAAGTATAGCGCCCCAGTGCTGATCTTTCAGAGCTGGAGCGCTGTAGCTTCGAATTAATTTTCTTAAGTTTTGATTTTTGGGTCCTAATTTCATGGTTATGATCTTTTAAGGCTTCTAAAATATATTTAAGAGTTTTTATGAAAAATGTTTCAACTTTTAAGTCAAAAACGAAAAGAACGACTTATGTGGATCGATTACATTATGTGATGCATGTACATGTCTATGTTTCATTCCTGAAACTTATATTCAATATGAAAGTATGATTTTTATCATTTATGACATACATGAAGTTATCGAGTAAAGTTTTATGTTCATGAATGAAAGTTTTGAAGGAAGTTACGATGAAATAATGATGCTTCATAATGAATGAAATGATATGATGAAAGATGAAAGTTATGATGAAATGATAAGATGATGATGCATGAATGAATAATGTTATGATGAAGCATGAATATATGATATGTTGATACATGAAAATATTTTGATGTTTTATGTGTCTTTGTGGTGGCAATACGGGACTGATACTTTGGTTTGGGCTCCGGAGGGACCTTTCCAAATATGGCTCAATGTACGGGTTAGGTCCTCTGGGATGAGCTCCGGAGGGGCCTCCGAAAATGAAAGAACGAATGTTATGAGGCTTAGTGCCATATGCGTTGATTAACAAGAAAAGATGAATGTGCCCATTATGAAGGTTGCCACAATTTCACATAATTCATCACCCCAAAATGATAAGTTTTTATATTATGTTCATGGTTTATGTTCACGGTTTGATGTTGTCCAAGTTTCATGATTTTATTTATTAGATGTTAAGTGCAAATGTTTATTTAAGAAGGAAATGGTAAAGTATTGAGAATATGCATGAAGTCTATTTTCAAGATTTAAAGTTAAGTAGTTAATGTCTATGTTCAAGTTCCTTGGATCTTTTAGGTGTATTAAAGTTCATGTTCAAGATTTTAAGTTTAAAGTTCTATGATGTTTACGTTAAAATTCTTCAAGTTCAAGGTATCATGTTATGTATGCTCAAGTCATTTTAAGTTTAAATTATTTTTGAAGCTATAATGACATAGATATGTATATTTTAATCTTGCTGAGTCCTTTAGACTCACTATACTTGAATGGTGCAGATGGTTTTGAAAGAGTGGGTGCCCAGTGAGCCAACTTGTGGCTATGGGCTTTGATGACTCTTTGTATAAACGATCTTTTGTTTAATATAATTTACACTTTTATTAATGGCAATGACTTTATCTTTCTTCATATTGTTTATATTGTGATATACTATTGTTGTTTTGATAAAGACCTTGAATATACTATAGTGTATGTAAGATGTGGTAGAACATGGGGATGCCTATCATGAAACGCATCTTATAGTCACTGTATATTCTAAACTGTTCCTAGTCGATTGAGCCGTCCGATAATAAGGATAAGGATCGCTCGAGTTTGAGACTAGCATTTGCGATGCAGAGTACCACGTTTCATTGGTAGGGAACATGGAGATGTTCGAAGCATGCAAATGGATATTCATATGATGAATGATCGAACTACCCTATCCGGACTTTCCAAGTGGTTATCACTTATCGAGTGGATGAAGTCCCGCGGTTTTGATTGTACACCATTAGTCCTTACTACTTGAAACATCATGGAGACTCTATATGCTAGTACTGTGCTTTGACTCGTTTACCGACTCTATTGGGGTCATCAGGTGTCGGGATTGGGTGCAGTTACGACACATATAGGAGTCGATGCATTGTTGTCAAGGATTCACCACATACTTGCGAGTGTGGATATCCTATGCGATCTGAGGAGATATTAGTGTGACGAATCTCTGGCCAGAGTACTTGATGTGATTTAAGAAATGGTTTCTTAGTAGCACATGCGATGTCACTAATTTGATCTTCAAGATGTATTGCATAGTTATCGAATCTTGAGCGACTCTCGATAAACCAATGGTTGTTGATTCGATCGGATATATGGATGAAGGGACCGTACTGTACGCTAACCAAATCTACTGGTTCTTGTAGGCACTATCAGTGATACCTAGGGAATCATGGGGCGATGTTGCTAGGCGCTCTACCATGATTCGATGGGCAAGTCGGAAATTGTTGTTCCGAGTCACAAGGAGTTGTGAGCCCACGGCTAGCTGTATCCCTGAACCATTGAAGGTCACACAGAGTAATGGATTTTTAATCCCCGTTGAGATAGTTAAATTTAAAAAGTTAAATTTAATGAACAAAGAAGTTGGACTTCTTAATAAAGAGTAAGGGAGTAGGATTTCCTAAAATGACATAGGGATGGACATTTTTGGAAACCACTGAATTCGGATTCAGGAAAATTTATCTTGACTTTAAAATGTGCAGAAATGGTTTCTGTGCACATTGGTGAAATCGGTTTATCAATCGGAGTCACGATGAATTTTGTATTAATTTCTGAACATGCGGGCTTTGCTTGTCGGGCCTCAACTTATGACTAATGGGCCCTAAGGTGTTAGTGGCCTGCATTATAAATAAGTTATTGCAGTACATAAATTACACACAACTGGTCATAATTGGAGAGACAGTTTTCGAAAAACCCTAGCTCTCTCTCACACGACCGCCGCCCCTCCCTCACTCTGTCAGAGATTTTCCGGTCTGTAATTTTGAATTGCAGTCAGGATTAACGAATCAAATTCGTTATTCTCTTCGCAGAAAACTTCTGATAGATTTTCTAGTGCAATCTATCAGAGGGATTAAACCTCCATTCGTGGACCTGATTGAAGGAAAGATTATTCATCAGTTCCAGGGAGAGACAACAAGAGCAGAGAAATCTGTTGGAGTCCAGAATCTCGATTCGAGATTAAAGGTAAAAAATTATATAATTGTTATTTAATTTTTACACACACAATAATTTAATCGTAAGGTTGATACCCACACTATGGAATTGTTCCATATTAAAATTTTTAAACTTCCGCTGCACCGGGTATCAATCCTGATTGATCTGAACGCCGCGTGTTCTCCAACAGTGGTATCAAAGCCAGGTTGCTCAGATCAAACGATTAAATTAATCGATTGTACAAAAATTTTTGAGTCTCGGTTTTCAAAACAAAATAAATATTTTAAATAAAATTTTTTTTTTCCGGGCAAAACCCGGGCAGCGATGGTCGCTGCCCCGGGCGGCGCACGGCGCCGCCCACGGCGGCGCACGTCGCTGCCCAGGGCAGCGATTGTCGCTGCCCCGTCCCGACCCCACGGGGGTGCGGGCCGGCCCGGGAGTGTCCGGGCGGCCCGCGGGAAAAATTATTTTTTATTTTAAAATTAATTTTAATATGTTAAAATTTTATTTTTGGTCCGGTCAAAAATTGTTTTGATTGGTTCACGAGGCTTCAGATCGAATTGTTCGAGTCCGAAAATTTTAAAATTGATTTTTGGATAAATTTGAATTTTTGGAAAATTTTAATATTTTATCCTTAAATTGAATTTTGAAATCAATTATTTTTGGTACAATTGATGATAAGATTTGATCTTATGAATATATTAAGTAAAATATGATTTTATCTATAAAATTGGATTCTGTAGATAAAATATGATTTTATTTGATAAAAAGGTAAAATATGATTTTATATGTAAAATAAGATTTTATATATAAAATATGATTTTATCCTGTTTAAATTTAAATTGCCATATGCATGTTATCCAATAAATTAAATTTGAATTAAATGTTATTGGATAAGGATGATCGATTGCCATGACCAATTTTGTAGGTGTATGTTAGGAATTTACATTTGTTTTTATTGTTGTTGGTTTTATTAATGGGCCTGGTTTATGGCCCAATATGAATGTCATATGTAATAAAAGTGGGCTTGGTTTATGGCTCGTTCCCACCCCTAAAAATGTATCCCCTACTTGTCATTGTTATTTATTGTAAATACATTAGATTTAGTGGGAGATCAAGATTTGAAGATGGTGGGCCCAGCAGACAATAAAGACAGAAGAAATGTACATTGGAAGCTAATGTAATAGGATTGCATTGCATACTGCATATTACCTAGGATTGGACTAAGACTCGTGATTGGCAACCACGGGTCAAATTAGAAATGGAATCAATCATCCTATATAATATATGATATTATGATTGTATGCATGTTTTAGACATAATTGCGTGAATCCGGCAAGCATGCAATATTTAAAAATGATGAGACAAATTTTTATAATTAAAAATCCCTCATTTTAAATATGATTTAAAATTGATATCAAGATAAATAAAGGAAATTTAAATTTGTTTAAATGTTCCTACCTTCCATCAACGATCAATGTATGAGATGCTACCCGCGGATACGGTCCGGCTCATATTATTGGGGGGGGGCCGTTCGTCGGAAAGCTGTACATTGGATCGACACATGTTGTAAGTTGGGTGGAACTCCCATGGGATTGGCTCATATTATTGGGGGATCCACATGGCGACCGTCCATCATAACTTAATATTGATGGGTCATCTTGACATGTCACTATAAACGGCGTCATATTATTGGGCCCTTATTGGACATGAGGTAAAAATATGGAGGTTGCTTTGGAAGCAATTGGGCTCTACCTTTTGAGAATTATGGTTGGCTGATATTATTCGGGACCATAAGTTTGTCAATTGGACTCCATGTTCTCACTAAGGAAAAAGTTTCCCGTTTTCACTAGAGGGTAGTGAAATCGTTAAAATAGTGGGAGTGAGATTCATAAAATTAAATTTCGCCTATTTTATGTCTTAGTAAATTGCTTAAACAATCATTGATATATGTCTGTTTTTCTTTTCAGTATTTCATAAGATGAATTCGCGTAATCTATTATTCTCGATCCTCGAACAAAACAAGTTGACTGGCGCAAACTATAGGGAATGGTTCCGGAAGTTGAAGATTGTCTTGACTTCGGAGAAAATGCTCTACGTGTTAGAAAAATCTCCTCCGAAGGAAGCACCAGCTGACGTAAGTCCAGAGGAGTTGGCCAAACTTGATACATGGTGGGACCATGATATCAAGACCAAATGCTATATGCAAGCCTCGATGTCTGATGAACTCCAGAGGCGATTTGAGGACACCGTGAATGCTGCTGACATTCACGCTCAACTCAAGGAACTTTTTGGGGCTCAATCGAGGGCTGAAAGGTTCGCTACTGTTAAGGAGCTAATGACGTGTCGCATGCGTGAAGGGACTTCGGTCCGTGATAATGGGGTACGAGTGATTTGGCTCATACAGAAGTTAGTAACCTTAGATTTGGTGTTGGAGCATGAACTCAACGTGGACTTACTGCTTCTGTCTCTTCCTTCTTCGTTTGACGGATTTGTGGTAAATTTCAATATGAACAAGATAGAGGCCTCCCTTGAAGAGATGGTCAATATGCTTGTGACATATGAATCCACATTAAAGAAGGATAAATCGGTTTTCTTGGTGGGCTCCTCATCTTCTGCTAAGAAGGGGCCAAGTACGAAGGGTAAGAAACGTTCTGCCCCACCCAAGAAAGTCGAACCCGAGAAGAAGCACAAGACAAAGGCTTCAAACAATGGAAAATCCAAGGATGTTTGCCATTACTGCAAGAAGCCCGGTCATTGGAAGCGTAACTGCAAGGAATATCTAGAGCAGTTGCGAACTGCAAAGGGTATGTTCTATATTGAAATAAACGTTTCACTTAATACTACTTCTTGGGTATTGGATACCGGATGTGGATCTCACATTTGCAATGATTTGCAGGTGATGACAAGAAGTCGGAGGCTTAGAATGGGTGAGACCCAGCTGAGGCTCGGGAATGGTTCCAGAGTTGAAGCTACAGCCGTAGGAGATGTTTGTTTAATTTTGCAGAACGGTTTTAAGTTACTTTTAAGAGATGTTTTATTTGTTCCGGATTTAATTAAAAACATTATTTCTGTTTCTATGCTAGATAGAGATGGTTATTCTTGCAATTTTGTGAATGGGATTTGCAATATTTACAAGAATGAATGTTTGATTGGAAATGGACAACTTGAAAACGATCTATACAACTTAAAACTGAAAGACATTCCAATAAATTATATTGATAAACCGGCAACAACAAACAAAAGGAAAATCGATAGTCAAAACCCGGCAAACCTTTGGCATGCTAGGCTAGGTCATATTTCCTCAAGGAGGATGAACAAGCTAGTGGGAGAGGGCATGTTTGATATGTCTGATATTAACTCTCTACCTACTTGTGAATCCTGCCTAAAAGGAAAAATGACTAAATCTCCTTTTAAAGGGAAACCTGAGCGTAGTCAAAATCTGTTGGATTTGATCCATACAGATGTTTGTGGACCATTTAGAGTTGGGACTCAATATGGCCACACCTACTTCATTACCTTTACTGATGATTATTCAAGGTATGGGTAATTATATTTAATGAAATATAAGTCTGAAGCATTTGAAAAGTTCAAAGAATTCAAGGCTGAAGTAGAAAACAAGCTAGGTAAAAGTATTAAAGCACTTCGATCGGATCGAGGTGGAGAATACTTAAGTACCGAGTTTTTGGACTATCTAAAAGAGAATGGGATTCTCTCTCAGTGGACTCCTCCTATGACACCACAGCTTAATGGTGTATCGGAGCGTTGTAATCGAACTTTGTTGGACATGGTTCGATCCATGATGAGCTTCCACCATCGTTTTGGGGCTATGCGCTTGAAACGGCAGTATTGTTGTTGAACAATGTCCACACTAAAGCAGTGGACAAAACACCATACGAGTTATGGAATGGCAAAGCTCCTAAGTATTCGTACTTGAGGATTTGGGGATGTCCTGCTTACGTGAAGCAGATAGTGGGAGATAAGTTGGATAGTCGATCCAGCTTATGTTATTTTGTAGGGTATCCGAAGAATTCAATCGGATATTATTTCTATTATCCTGCTGAAACAAAGGTGTTTGTTTCAAGGAATGCCACCTTCTTGGAGAAGGAGTTCTTATTGGATAAGAAAGGCGAGATGATGGAACTCGAAGAAGTTCGAGAAGAACCCGAAATACAAAATGACGATCCTACACCTCAGGAACCATTGCTGGACACGCCAATATCTAGAAGATCCGAGAGGACTTCTAGACCTCCTGTTCGATATGGTCTTCTTCTTGAAGGGGATCAAGATGAACCCGACATTGGATGTGATCCAAGAAACTTCAAGGAAGCAATTTCTGATGCGGATTCAAATTTATGGCTTGAAGCTATGCAGTCAGAATTAGATTCGATGCATACAAACCAAGTTTGGTCTTTAGTAGATCCTCCCGATGGAATTGTTCCAATAGGGTGTAAATGGATCTACAAGAGAAAGCTTGGGCCTGATGGTAAGGTATTGACCTACAAGGCGCGATTGGTGGCGAAAGGTTATACTCAAAGACAAGGAGTTGACTATGATGAAACCTTTTCACCAGTTGCAATGTTCAAGTCCATAAGAATCCTTATTGCCATAGCTGCATGGTATGACTATGAGATATGGCAAATGGATGTGAAGACTGCTTTTCTTAATGGAGACATTAAGGAAGAAATCTATATGAAGCAGCCTGAGGGGTTCACATCCATGGGAAGCGAGCATAAGGTATGCAAGCTTCAGAGATCAATTTATGGTCTAAAATAAGCATCAAGAAGTTGGAACCAGAAATTTGATGAAACAATAAAGGATTTTGGTTTCATCAAGAACCCGGAGGAACCATGCGTGTACAAGAAAGTAGTTAAGGATGCTGTGACATTCTTAGTACTTTATGTTGATGACATCCTACTCATTGGGAATGACGTAGGGATGTTGCAGTCAACAAAGATATGGTTATCAGGTAGATTCTCGATGAAGGATTTGGGTGAGGCATCCTATATTCTTGGGATACAGATCTATAGAGATAGATCTAAGAGAATGATAGGACTCACACAATCAACCTACATCGAGACCATATTGAAACGGTTTTCAATGGATGGGTCCAAGAGAGGACATCTACCTATGTGTCATGGAGTTTCTCTATCCAAGTCTATGTGTCCCAAGACTGATGAAGAGATAGAGAATATGACACATGTACCATATGCGTCAGCTATAGGTAGTATCATGTATGGGATGATATCTACTAGACCGAATGTAGCATTTGCTCTGAGTGTCACGAGCAGATATCAAGCTAATCCCGGTCAAATGCATTGGAAAGCCGTGAAGGACATTCTTAAGTACTTACGAAGGACTAAGAATATGTTCATGGTATATGGAGGAAGAGAACTGAAATTGGAAGGCTATACCGACTCTAGCTTCCAAAGTGACGTGGATGACTCGAAGTCAACCTCTGGATTTGTGTTCATGCTCAATGGCGGTGCTGTCTCTTGGAAGAGTTCCAAGCAGGACACCACAGCGGATTCCACCACTGAGGCTGAATACATTGCAGCATCAGCTGCTGCTAAAGAGGCAGTTTGGATGAGGAATTTCGTCCAAGAGTTGGGCGTCATTCCTGAATTTTTTGGTCCAGTCCCGGTGTACTGTGACAACACGGGTGCCGTTGCTCAAGCAAAGAAACCAAGGTCTCATCAAAGATCCAAACACGTACTGAGGAAATACCACATCATCCGGGAGATTGTGGAAAGAGGAGACATCACTGTCGAACGAGTGGCCTCTGCAGACAATATCGCTGATCCACTTACTAAGCCCTTGCCGGGACCATTGTTTGACAAACATCGCGAAGCAATGGGTCTACGTAGTATGACTAGTTGGCTATAGGGCAAGTGGGAGATTGAAAGAGTGGGTGCCCAGTGAGCCAACTTGTGGCTATGGGCTTTGATGACTCTTTGTATAAACGATCTTTTGTTTAATATAATTTACACTTTTATTAATGGCAATGACTTTATCTTTCTTCATATTGTTATATTGTGATATACTATTGTTGTTTTGATAAAGACCTTGAATATACTATAGTGTATGTAAGATGTGGTAGAACATGGGGATGTCTATCATGAAACGCATCTTATAGTCACTGTATATTCTAAACTGTTCCTAGTCGATTGAGCCGTCCGATAATAAGGATAAGGATCGCTCGAGTTTGAGACTAGCATTTGCGATGCAGAGTACCACGTTTCATTGGTAGGGAACATGGAGATGTTCGAAGCATGCAAATGGATATTCATATGATGAATGATCGAACTACCCTATCCGGACTTTCCAAGTGGTTATCACTTATCGAGTGGATGAAGTCCGCGGTTTTGGTTGTACACCATTAGTCCTTACTACTTGAAACATCATGGAGACTCTATATGCTAGTACTGTGCTTTGACTCGTTTACCGACTCTATTGGGGTCATCAGGTGTCGGGATTGGGTGCAGTTACGACACATATAGGAGTCGATGCATTGTTGTCAAGGATTCACCACATACTTGCGAGTGTGGATATCTATGCAATCTGAGGAGATATTAGTGTGACGAATCTCTGGCCAGAGTACTTGATGTGATTTAAGAAATGGTTTCTTAGTAGCACATGCGATGTCACTAATTTGATCTTCAAGATGTATTGCATAGTTATCGAATCTTGAGCGACTCTCGATAAACCAATGGTTGTTGATTCGATCGGGATATATGGATGAAGGGACCGTACTGTACGCTAACCAAAATCTACTGGTTCTTGTAGGCACTATCAGTGATACCTAGGGAATCATGGGGCGATGTTGCTAGGCGCTCTACCATGATTCGATGGGCAAGTCGGAAATTGTTGTTCCGAGTCACAAGGAGTTGTGAGCCCACGGCTAGCTGTATCCCTGAACCATTGAAGGTCACACAGAGTAATGGATTTTTAATCCCCGTTGAGATAGTTAAATTTAAAAAGTTAAATTTAATGAACAAAGAAGTTGGACTTCTTAATAAAGAGTAAGGGAGTAGGATTTCCTAAAATGACATAGGAATGGACATTTTTGGAAACCACTGAATTCGGATTCAGGAAAATTTATCTTGACTTTAAAATGTGCAGAAATGGTTTCTGTGCACATTGGTGAAATCGGTTTATCAATCGGAGTCACGATGAATTTTGTATTAATTTCTGAACATGCGGGCTTTGCTTGTCGGGCCTCAACTTATGACTAATGGGCCCTAAGGTGTTAGTGGCCTGCATTATAAATAAGTTATTGCAGTACATAAATTACACACAACTGGTCATAATTGGAGAGACAGTTTTCGAAAAACCCTAGCTCTCTCTCTCACACGACCGCCGCCCCTCCCTCACTCTGTCAGAGATTTTCCGGTCTGTAATTTTGAATTGCAGTCAGGATTAACGAATCAAATTCGTTATTCTCTTTGCAGAAAACTTCTGATAGATTTTCTAGTGCAATCTATCAGAGGGATTAAACCTCCATTCGTGGACCTGATTGAAGGAAAGATTATTCATCAGTTCCAGGGAGAGACAACAAGAGCAGAGAAATCTGTTGGAGTCCAGAATCTCGATTCGAGATTAAAGGTAAAAATTATATAATTGTTATTTAATTTTTACACACACAAATAATTTAATCGTAAGGTTGATACCCACACTATGGAATTGTTCCATATTAAAATTTTTAAACTTTCGCTGCACCGGGTATCAATCCTGATTGATCTGAACGCCGCGTGTTCTCCAACAGGTTTAGCAGTTTTGATTTAAAAAGCTTTGGTAGCATGACTGAAGAGTCCAAGAGGCGAAGACATTGCATGTCACAATAGTTCAAAAGCTCTTATGTATTTAAAAAGAAAATATTTACCTATGTTTATTTATGTTATGTTGTTACAATATTTTATTTACGATGCTCAAAAGTAATGGTTTAATTATTTTCATTTTCAGTCTTTTAAAGATGAGTTGGGATTTCAAATATTTCGTCTTTTAAATGTTTATTTTAGTTTGATATTTGTTATGAAAGTTTCTCGATTATTTTAAATGTATTTGATGTAGTAGTATGTTTATAGTAACTCACATTCCCTTATCCCATTTAAATATTTGAAGTAGGTTTTGACGTGTCGTATTTTAGAAGGTATTTGTGATAGGGTTGCTTCCGTGTTTCAAATATATTGTGTGTGGTGGAGTCACGAAATTATATTGTTACTAGTTATACTTTAAAATTCATTTTGAGTTAGCGTGATGCACTCCCTACATCATTTAAAAGTTATGAAAAATTTTATCACTCTTTTTTCGCAACTCTTTTATTAAATGTTTTAATATACGGGACGTCACAGTTGGTATCAGAGCAATTGGCTCTGGGAGATAGTTCGTGCATGCAATCTCGCCAAGGACTCGAATGCTCCTGCCTTCATGACTATAAGTTATATGTTTAATAATTTCAATTGTGTTTCCTCTTACAGTTATGATCACCTGTGATTTTCAACAGAAAATTTTCCTATGTTAGATGGATTTTTGGATTTGAGTTGTGATGAATCTGACTTGATTAAGAGTATCTTGGGAAAATAATGATTTGTTGTTCCAAAATATCAATTGAGATTTGTATTACTTTTTCATTTGGGTTAATAGGAAGATTTTATTATACTAAACTAAGTGATCATTTTTAGATTTAAGTCGGTATACTTGGGATATTATTGTTTGGATTAAAAGATTTTGTAAGGGCACATGATTTGTTGATGAAAATTTCTTCTTTGGACATTAAAGTTAAGATTATTTTCTGTTGGATATTATACTTTTACTATGAGAAATGTAAGATGATAATTGATTTTTGTTGGTATACTCTTGTTGTATGGAATAGGTTCGTTGACAAATAATGTTCTCGGTGATTGTTTCTTTGGACTATAAGAAGAATAATTTAGGATTAAGCTGTGACACGAAAATTTGCCGACATGTGAAATTACTTTTGGATTTCGCAAGGTTAAGTTTGTTGGAACAAGCTTATTTTCAAAATTAAGATTTTGAATGCTAGGCTTTAATGGAAGAATTTTAGAAATTGATTGAGTTTAAGTAAGCTCTATCATTATGACCATACAATATAAGAGAAGAACAACGAGTACAAGAAAATTCAAGAATAGAGAGAAAACATGGGGTGGATATTCATCGGTAAATACAAGGTACATGAGAAGGATAATCATAATAGTTACAAAGAGTAATATTGCAAATCTTATCTTGTTCTTCGAGATCTTGAGGAAATAACTTGTGATAGGGAGAATAAGTTGAGTGTGATTAAAAATAAGTTTGAGTGATCGTATTTATACGGTGAAAGAGAAGAAAACAAGCCATTTTGTTACCGTTTTCTTTGACCTTTAGCTAGCGTTGGGAGTAGGAATCACGTGTCTAAAGATTTTGAGGATTTTGGTGATCTGAATTAAGTCTTAAAGCAGATTCATGGCCGACATGAAAAGATATATTTCGATCTGAATTAAATCTTCAAGCGGATTCGTGGCAGATTCGAACAGATATGTTTTGATTTGATAAGATTAGAATTGCAAATAAAAACGATAAATTTTTATCAGAGTGCACAGCAGATTGTTGATTTATAAGACAATAATATTGGAAACTAGACATGTAAGTGTGGGATTGTATGGATTAGTTTAGAAAAATTTTATAATTTTGGAGATTGATCAGTCAAATTTCGAGGACGAAATTACTTTAAGGAGGGTAGATTGTAATATCCAAAAAATTAATAAACCTATTCATGATTTATTAAAAGAATTTTAAGTTATTGTATTTTATTATTCATGATTTAAAATTTATTATCAATTAAATATATTTTATTTGTTGTGTAAATGATTTAAAAAGTTGATGTTTCATATATTAAAATATATGTTTATTTGTTGAGTTAAATGATTTTATGAAAATTGATTCTAGACCGAGAAAACGAGACTAGCCTACGCACGAGATCGTAGAAAATAATTATACGAGTATTTTGAGTATAATATTGTTATGTTTTTGTTAAACGAGTCAAAATATATTATTATTTTTATCAGACAAGTCGAGACGTGTTTTTGTGACTGCGTTTTAAGCAATCAACACATGATATGTATTATTATTGATAGCAACGTTTATCCACACCATCCCTACTAATTAATGTAATTGTTCCCTTGACTTAGCATCTCCTTCACGTTTCCTTCCCCCATTTCTGCTATCATTAATCTTCTTCTTCATTCTTACTCCACGGTCTTCTAGCTTTGTAAAAAAATTCAAGCTCCGATGTAACGCCCGGTATTATTTAATTTTAATCCAAGAATAATTAATTTGGGAATATTTGGAGTTTTGATTTAAATTCTAATATTCTTAAATTGATTAGGATTGAAATTGAATGAAATAGGAAGTTGAGGACCAAATTGCAATTTTTGAATAGTTAAGGGGCTAAAGTGCAATTATTATTGAAGTTATCAGAATTTGAAAGTGAATACTCAGCATACACGTGTGATATAACACATATTTCATTAGATTTTCAGAGGCAAGAACCGTGAGGCAAGAACAAAGAACTCCAACCATTTTCTTCATCTTCAAATTGAGATATCTTTGGATTCGGGTATCCGATTTCGATTCCGAAAGATGTTCTGGAATCCTTGAAATGAGACCTTCAATTTGATGTAAGTTTTTTGTTCTTTCATTATGGTTTGAGAAGTCGAAACTGGCAGATATCAGATGTGGTTATGAATTGTTGTTGATGAGCTTCTATACCTTGTTTTCTTGAAGTTGGGTTGAGGAATGATTGTTGTATCATGTTCTTATGATCTCTGAGCTATGATTTGATTTATACCTGCTGATATGTTGAGGATTATGTTTGTTTTGAATCCTATACAACTGATATTGTTATAGTTGCGTTCGGGATTGCCGAGCTTATACCGATATGCCGTCAAACTCTTGATTTGAAATGGTTTGCTAGCTTGTGCTCGAGCTGCTGTTGAGGTGTATAGTAGCTGATATTTCCTTGGTTGTATGCTCTGTTTTCAGTGTATAAACAGGACACATCGAGCTTGAGAACATCGCCTCTGAAACCGATAGAAGAAAGATCAAGGTTTGAAGCTATTCAATAATGGAGTTTGAATGGTTTTAAGTGCAGATTTTGATACAAGTCTTGTGATTGTTGTGTTGGTTCAGATTTTGACAAGTTAGAAGACACCATACACATCACATTTGAAAGGTAAAAGTGGACTACTACTTGAATGGGATTATAACTCGAGATGGTTTGTATCGAGTTCCCTAAATCACATACTTATATACTTAATTACTTTTCTATGCTCTTCTATGATTTATTGAATGAGTATTAGATGTTAATGAATGCTCCTGTGATATATATTGAATTCATCTTGAAAGACTTATTCTTTGATTTTGAAATGAACGGAAACGTTCGAATAGACGATTTGAGTTATTATATATGTATGGCCTGGGTGGTTGAAAAAGCCTAGCGTCTGAAATGCATATGTAGTGGCTTCAAAGTCTAGAGAAGTAAGATAAGTAGTCCCACCTCGATTGGGAGAGTCTGTGGTTAGCTATGATATCTTCTTCTCAGGATCCCAACCGACGAGATAAGAGATGAACCTTGTTTTAAAACATGCATTGTCTTTATTTATATCATGAGCTTGATATATGTTTTATATGCATGTTTAGTTGCTTTTACTGGGAAATGTATTTCTCACCGAAGTTATCCGGCTATTGTTGTGTTGTATGTGTCATGGCAATAGGCGGGAGTGGAACCGGGCAAAAGTGAACTTGAAGGACAAGGGATGAGAAGAATAACGTGATGATCCGAGTGTTAGATGGTTTGAGTGAGCTGTCAATGAAAGTGTTGAATGTCATAAACATGATTATGTTATAGCTACTTGTACCATGATTTGTTGATAATAAGTTGTTGTCTTGTTTATGTATATAGGATTTGGAAAGATGTGTAAATCCTTAAGACAACATGATGTAGCATGATGATTCTTGTATGATATGTAATTCTAGCATGAGACTTTATTCAAGTATATGGTGATCTTGTTCTTATTTAACTATATCTTGTTTAGGATATATGTTAGTTGTGGTTATAAGATTGAATTGTTAGTGTTCAATTATGCCATGAAGTACTTGAACATGCTAGGAAGATTACATAGTTTGACAGCAAAAGTTCTGATCTTTTCATCTGGAAATGTGCTCGCTCGATCGGGTGATTCCTACCGATCGAGCGAGGCTGTTATTTCTTGGATAGAAACTTGAGCAGTTGTGCTCGCTCGATCGGTAGAAAATGACCGATCGAGCGATGCCATAATTTTGTTGCACCCGAGAGTTGGGCCTTTGTGCTCGCTCGATCGGTAGCTTTTTACCGATCGAGCGAGGTGCTCTGATTCTAAAAAAAAAAAAAAAAATTTTTGTTTAGACTTTGATTCTTGTTTGTTATTTATGATCATTTGATTAATGAGAGATTAGAACTCGGTCCGTCACAACAGGTGGTATCAGAGCAAGACAGTTCTGGACTAAGATAGATATCGAGTGGGGTAGATCGAGTCTTCTTCCTTACTTGTTTATTATGCTATGATTTATTACATGCTTGACTTACATGGTATAAATGCTAGCATGTTTTACTTTCAAGTATTTTATTACATGATGTTGTATTTATTTTATTTGAAAGTATGATTGATAATGATTAAAGATGCATGCTTATTGCACTATCTGACATGATACAAACATGTGATCTGTTGTTTACGACATGCTACATGATTATCTGAGTCGATTGGAAGCATGTGCTATCTGAATACCTTGATTATTTATTTATGATTGAATCAGAACCGAGTCTTGATAAGAGGTAAGATGATCAGAGGAGGATTGAAATAGATTTGATGATTCTGGTATCCTAACCCTTTTGATAATCAGATATGTCTCGACGACCAAACCAACCTCCTCTCATACCACAGGTTCCTACTCCTAGGCCAGAGCAGACAGTGCATCCTTTGCCAGAACAAACAGTAGTACCTCCGACAGTGCCTCAAGCTACTGAAATTCCGAGTAATGAACAGGGAAGTACTTCTCGAGATATGAATGATATGTCAGCTACTCCGATGGAAACACTGCTCAAACGTTTTCAATCATACCATCCGCCTACACTGAAGGGTACTGAGAATGCAGTCGAATGTGAAGGATGGCTTGATGATATGGATATTTTGTTTGATTCACTCGACTATGGTGATGAGCGGAGAGTCAGACTGATTGGGCACCAATTGCATGAGGTTGCGAAGAGCTGGTGGTTCACGACTAAGAAGGCTCTGGAGCATAGAGGAACAGTACTCACCTGGACAGTCTTCAAAATTGAATTCTATCAACGATTCTTTCCGGTGTCTTATCGCAAAGATAAGGGTGCAGAGTTTGCTAATTTGAAGCAGGGAAATTTGAATATTGAAAACTATGTTGCAAAATTTTCTACATTGCTACGTTTTGCTCCACACGTTGCTGACAGTGATGAGGCTATGGCTGATCAGTTCATTAATGGACTGAATCCAGAGGTATTTACTTTGGTGAACACAAGGCGACCAAATACATTTGCTGATGCCTTGAACAGTGCCAAAGGAGCAGAAGCTGGTTTGATACAACAGCGAGGAGCTTTGTATTCTGTTCAACCTCTGAGACAGCCACAATCTTCAGCTTCAGTCTCACAACAACCTCCTCGGTTTGAAAGTGGTGGCAGTAGCAGTGGCAAGAAGAAATTTTGGCAAGCTCGAGGAAAGCAGTTTAAGAGATCTGGGAGCAGTTTTTCGAGTTCGAGTGGGTCAAAACCGAAGTCTGGCATGGTTTGTAACAATTGTGGTGGAAGTCATCCGACTGATCAGTGCCGAGGCGTATTTGGGAGTTGCCATATATGCCATCAGCCAGGACATTTTGCGAGAGTGTGTCCTCAGAAAGGTTCCGGACAGTCACGAGGTTCAGAGTCATCAGGATCAGTGGCTCAACCTGGGAGGCAAGCCTCATCTGTCCATTCCTTCTAACCACCACACCCACAGCAACAACCAAGGCCAGGAGGGAGTCAGACAGGTAGCCAGCCTTCGAGACAACAGGCCCATGTCTTTGCATTGACAGAGGAACAGGCACAGGGAGCACCGAATGATGTTATTGCAGGTAACTGTTCTCTTTATGGTTATCCTGCCTATGTATTGATAGATACAGATGCATCCCATACATTTATCTCTGAACGATTTGTGTCATTACATGCTTTGCCTGCTGAATCTTTACCTGTTGTTGTATCTGTCTCTTCTCCTTTGGGGAAAGGTCTTATATCAATTCAGACAGTTAAGGATTGTTTATTAAAGTACGACGGTAATGAAAATAGAGATAGATTGTATTGTGCTTGGTTTGTCTGATTTTGACTGCATTATCGGAATTGATATGCTAATAAGTACAGAGCTACCGTGGACTGTTTTCAGAAAGTGGTGAGGTTCAGACCTGAGATGGCTGGAGAATGGAAGTTTTATGGTAAGGGTTCTCGTGCTAAGATTCCTCTGATTTCTGTATTATCCATGACCCGACTTTTGCAGAAAGGAGCGGAGGGATTTATTGTTTATGCAGTTGATGTTTTGAAAGCTAGCCCGAACCTGGCTGACTTACCAGTGGTTAGTGAATTTGTATCTTTAATTAGCAATTTGAAAGCTAATCGAATCGTTTCCAGGCATGGATCTTCCCAAGAAATTTGTAGTCAAAAAAATTAGAGACTTTAAAACCTCAATAGAAATAGGATTGTTTACAACAATATTATTAATAATAAGAATAACAATAAAGTAATGAGATCTTTAAAATGTTATCCAAATCTTATCATATCTAAAAGATTTAATGAGAGTTTTACCGAAAGAAGGATTCTTTCTTTCCCATCTCAAAGTTTTACCTTGTATTCTATTAATAGATAGACCAAGAGCCAAAATCAGTAGTGAATTGATCTTTCCAGGCATGGATCTTCCCAAGAAATTTGTTCTTCGATCGATGGATCATCTTCACGACTCAATATTGATTGGTATTCTGGTAAAACTTCCCCTAAAATCAGTCATCACATGCAAGCTTGTTTGCAAATCGTGGTATCATATCATCTCCGACCCGTATTTCGCCCACGCCTATAATTCTTTGGAGCCCTTTAAATGCAGTCTGTATTTGGATTCAAGATCTGATGAGATCTGTCTTATTGAAACTGGAAAGGAAAAGGAAGTTGTTGAAACATCCTTGAACGTGAAACGACGTCTTTCCACAAGAAAAGACCAGATGCTGGAAATAGTTGGCTCGTGCAATGGCCTGTTATGCTTCCTGGTGAAAACCCGATTACCAGACGATAGATATAAAGAAAACGTTTGCGTATACAACCCTTTAACGTGTGATTACATAGAGATTCTGGAAACATGCTTAGTGTATAAAAGAAAAGTTTCGGATTATGGCACGAAATTTGGATTTGGTTGCTGCAAGTATACGGGCCAGTGCAAGGTTTTCAGATTCATGCCAGAATGGGATAGAATTCTCTTTGGATCAACAATTCAAGGACAGGTTTTCACTGTGGGAGTTGATAGTAGATGGAGGGAGCACGAAATTGATGACTACTGCGAAATCTATTCCACACGTTGCAAATATCCTGTTGTCTTTAACGGAGTGCTTCACTGGCAGGGGGACGTATTTATCGACCAAACAACTAATATTATTTATACATTTGATCTTGAAGAAGAAAAGAGTAGAATAATCCATCTACCACCCACTTTGCAAATCATAGGGTGGATTATACCGCTTGTGGGAATATTGAATGATCATCTTTGTGCAGCTGAGATTGAGGATTTCTCTTGTGTTTGGATAATGAAGGATTACGGGGTTGTGGAATCTTGGACTAAGTATATAGTTTTGAAGGACCCGATTTCACGGAATCCACATTTTGTTTGCACCGGTGCTTCACATGCATTTTCTGAAGAAGAAGAAAAAGAAGAAGAAGATATTGACTCTGAAGAAGAAAAGGAGGAAATAATGGAGTCGCGAATCATATTTGCTTGCACTGGAGAAATAAAGCGCATATTTGGGTGGGAAAGTCGTCCACCTCTGCCATATGTTCCCGTCTGGAAAATTTAGGTACAAGATGTTTTTACAAGTTAATTAATTTTCTATGAATTTGTAAAAAAAAAAAAAAAAAGAAAAGCTAGTTTGTATTATGATTTTTTGTCTTGTGATATTACATTACAATGCACTCTTTATACAAGTCCCTTTGAGATTGTTATGATTGTATTAACTCTTTGTTCGTATTTATTTAGGGATTTTTATGGGTTTATTGGGGTTTGTTTTGCTTTATTTGTTAGCTTATTAGTAGGTGTCCGTTCATCCAGATGTTTTTTTTAATTCCCATTTTGTACGTCTATTGGATTGTACGTGTTGTGGCATGATGCATTGTAGAAGGCCTATTATATACCCCATATATTTTCCATGATTCCAATGCCCCTCTTTCATCGTTCTGTTGTAATTTATGTTTGTGCTTGCTTATAGTATTGCCCGTGTCCATTGTTTTAGTTCATTTTACATCACACAATTTGAATTCTTGTTTCATTCTAGCGCTGTCTTTGGCCTTTTAATATTTAATGATTATTTCATGATCCCATTGAATTTCTTGTTTCTTTCTGACAGTACTATAGCTTCCCCTTGGTTTTGAGTCATATTGAGAATGAATCTCTAACTGACCTTGTTTCATCTTTTTCTAGTCAAGGAACGTACTTACAAACCGTGTTCAATCCACAATTCCATGCATAATTTCTGAAAAAAAAGGGAAAATGAAAATAAAAATTTGTTAACTGAAAAATACGAAAAATAAAAAATAATCAATTTGTAATTAGTTAATAATTATTAGCCAAAAATATTATAATCATACATTTTTATACTAAATCTATCATAATAAAATAAAGTCATTTCAATCCAATAATATTATACAATCAAATTATGGATAATATATTAATTATTTAGTATAAAAATATAATTCTATATTATTAATATTATATATATATATTTATATATATTTAAATATATATATATATATATATATATTTTAAAATTAATTAATTCTAGAAAATAAGTATATGCAATGTGTGTGCGATACAAGATATTAATGAAGACAATGAGAAAAATGATAGTTGTTCTAAATTCGCCATAAATTAAAGAAAATTTGAGTACAATTTTTGTTTTGGGTTGAAAAAAAAAATTCAAAAAGACATTTCAAAAATAAAAAAATAAAAAAATGAATATGTTTGGGGTTAGGGAGGAAAATAAGAAATGTGAATGTAGCGAACCAACTCGTATCTATTATCTAATCAAAATTTAATTGAGCATGCATAATAATTAATTGAAAGCTTAACATCGAAAAGTAAATACAACAAATCCAGTTAGCGGAATACAACCGACGATCTAAATTTTAGTAATAAATCCCGTTTATACAACCATATCGAAATAGGATATGAAATCCCTGACCCTAACCCCTAGCACTCACACTGCTGTTGTGACACCTGATCTGACTCCTGCAATGAACCGCCCGCACCGTCGAGCATAAGACCTGCCCCGCCACATCGGTATCCAAGATACACAAACACAAGGGCGTAAGCGACTACGTTCAATACGAAAAAATAATATATAAACAGATATGAAGCATAAAAATGACTTTAAAATTCTAGTAAAACAGTCTGCTCAGGGGCGCCAATGAATATACAACACCGTGCTGGAGAGCGATTTCGCGGGGCACTCGTATACTTCCTTATCACTCAAACATCAGTCTTGACCGTCGCGGCGTCTCACAGTGATAAACAAAATTATGGGGGCTGAGCCTCCTCATACACTCGACCCAGCTCTCATGAGATGCAGTTTATTATAAAATCATGCATGTTCTAAAGCAGTAAAACATAAAATATAAAGCACATACAAATACAACACATAAATTCATATATCACGCCGGCTATCTCGATCAGTACTTGCGTACCTCTATCATAATAGGAAAATCCTAGTACACTGCTCTAGGTTTCAAGCCTACAAGTTAATATTATCATATATCACTATCAATGATCTAAAAGTCTTAATTAAGCTAATAGATACTCCTATTATTTTTAGGAGCCCAAAGTTATACTTTCGTTCATTGTCAGTCATTTGATGTCGATTGTCCCAACTCCTGGACACAGCTACCTTTCGAACGATTCGTCAACTCCCGGTGATAGCCTAGAAGACTAGGAACCGATTATATGGACTAAGAAGCAAGAGAAAATGATAGGAAATCGGTGCAATAAATGAGCTCTCGGACCATCTATTTATAGAGCTCGATCGAAGCCTTCGATCTGCACTTTGGAGCCTCCGATCCGTGCATGCCTGCCGCGTGTCCTGCCAGCATATTGAAGCCTCCGATCGCACATCAGTGACTTCATCCTTACATCACTATTCTGACATCATTGTGTTCAGCCGACTGCCAGGGTTCGGAGCGTCCGAACTCCAATCGAACCATCCGATCGGAATGGAGCTTCCGATCCTCCAAACATAGCTTCCAAACTGCCCATTTAGCTAATTATTTAATTTAATTATCATTAAACCCTTAATCACCATATTTTGGGTACGAGTCACTACATTGAATTAGTTATAAATTGGAACCTGGAACCGTGAAAATGTGAAGGAGTGAGGTGAGAGTTTAAAAAACAGATCAAGACACCAATTAATTATTCTACTATATATCCTAAAATTTAATAAATAATAAAGATTGATATCAATAATAAAAAAAAGCTCTAAACAAAAGTAATTCACAATCATTATATATTTCCTTTTCTTCGGCCATTTCTAATATTTCAAAATCATTACAAGATTTATTTATTATAAAAATAAGAGAATGGAATATTGCATGAAAAAGAACAAAAACTTCAAATTTGGGAACAATTGAAAATTCTGTACCGAAGTTTGTCAATTGTCCTCAACAATATAACATTATTGAATATATATTCAATAAATCAAAAACATCATAACAATATAACATTCATTTACCAAGATATACTTTAAAAACAATTTCAAGAACAAAACCCTATAAAAATTGGGGATAATTAATTTAAACCGAGGAACTGTCAAAATTAAATACGAAAATTAGGAATAATGATGTGAATGCTTCGACAAATATATTCAAACAAGAACGGTAGCAACACATTTGAGTCACAAAACCCTAAAAATAATGGAAACACATAAATATTAAAGATTAATTCGTACAATGAGGACCAAAATAATTTCTCTAAACGAACAATTTTCTCAGTTACTCAAGACAAATCATATATAGCAGCCGATTTAACAAATTAAAAACAGGGTTCACCTATTTTTTTTATTTCTCCGCCTTCTTCACAATGCTCGATTTCTTATACTTCCTCACTCCACAAGCTCTTTCAACTGACTTATCTTTTGACTGTCTGCTTCGTCTCGTCATCAGTGCCATTTTTTGAGCTCAAAACCTTGTCGCAAAAGATCACTGCTTTTCTGCGAGAAGAATCAGTTGGGGGAGGGAGGGAAACTACCGATCGTCTCGGTTTCCTGGTTTTTTTTATTTGAAAATTAAAGTGAGGGGTAGCGTTGGATGTTTAAATCATTTTAGGGGCATTTTGGTATACAGACCAAAATAGAGAGTTGTAACAAAAAACAGACTTATGTCAGGGATTTAGAACAACAAATTCCTAAAACAGGAACCGATGAAAAATTCATGTTATCTCAAATTCCCCCATGGAAAAATCACAATTTACATGCTGAGACGTGGAGTGCACACCATGTGCGAAGATTCCACGCTTTACCTTCTCGAACAACACACGAGTCCTTGTACAAAATGCCAGTCATATAACCTACACGGTTTTCATGAATATGCGAATTTATTATACATATCGACATGCATGCATTGCATTATATTTCCGATGAGATGGTCTCATTTTTTATATATGTCAATTTTATTTATATTTATAATAATAAATAATATTTTTGGCATAAAATGTAATAATATTTTTTAATGGATAACTCATATAAGAAATCTGTCTGAAAAAATGACATTTGAGACCGTTTTATAGGAATTTTTGTTTTACCATAATATATACTAGCGGATGACCGATGACATACACGTTATTTTGTGTTCTATAAAAAAGAATGAATAAAAAATGAAGTGTTTTTTTAAAAAATTAAAATAAAATTATTAACTTTTAAATTGTCATGTAGGAGATAAAAATAAAATATATAAAAAAATATAGTTAATTTGATAATACGATGGGTGTTTTACGAAAATCCAAAATCACACAATTAATTTCTCCTCGTATAGTTAATATAGGGAACTCTTGCATTATAATATATACTCGCGACGGAGCACACGCATTGCATGTGGAACATATTATATACAAATATAATGTATTGTATATTAAATAATTTGTTAATTTAAAAGTGTTTTTTTATCTATATTTTTTTAAATCTAAAAAAAATTAGTTAGTAAAGAGTACACACACTTAATAAGATAATAATAATAAAGATAGTAAATATAGTAAATATATATCTATATATAATATTTTATATTATCTCTATAGAACAAATGTAATTTGAATGAAAGAGAACAACATAAATAAATATAGAAATATGTCAAAGTATGTAAAATATTAAAGATTTTGTGTTTTTGGGTTAGTTGATGGAATAATTAGAGAGAAAAGGGGATCGAAAAGAGCAAATTGAGGAGGGTGAGAACAGTGGAAATTAATAAAATGCTGAAAAATCAAAAAAGTTTCTTCATCCATCATCATCATAATAAATTATTATTGTTGTTGTTATTTTGTATGCCCCTATAAAACTGCGACATAAGTTGGTAAGTCATATATATAACAAAAAATTTTATGAGATGTCTTGAAGGTCATTTTTTTAGACTAGTATCTTATATGAGTTATTTATTAAAAAGTATTACATTTTATGTTAAAAGTATTACTTATTATTTTCGAGGGAAACTTGTAAAACTTGTAAAAATATTACTTATTATTATAAATAAGAATATGATTGTTTCGTCTCACATGTATGAGACCGTTTCATATGAGTGTTAGTCATCATATACATAGTTAATGCAAATTTTATTTTATGAGACAATATTATGAGTTCATGTTGTGAGATAGATCTCTTATTCAATCCGATTCAAAGAAAAATAATTCTTTTTTTTAATCTAAAATATGGTTTAATTTTCTAATAAGTAATCATCTAGAGCCATGAAACTGTCTCACATGATTAAACTCACTCAATTATTAATTATTAAATGATAAAATATATATATTCATCAAATCATATTTTTTCGATTCCAGAATAGTCATATACATATATATACTAGAAAAGTGCACGTGCGCTGCACGTGGATGACTAACGGTTGAAAACATGATCACGAAATTTAGATATTATTTAAATCTGTTTAATAATACTATTTTTAGGAGTATTTATCAATCTAAATAGAACAAAACACATTAGATAAAAAAACAACGTGCATTACAATAAATCATATATATTCACATATCCAAATATGACACTTTTCAATCCGTGTTTTTGTGTGATTTTGATGTGAGGAAAACTTTCTTCAAGTCAAAAAAATTACTTCATTCGTCCTAATTATATAGAACTATTTTTTCACACGGATTAAGAAAAAAAATATTGGGATACAAATTTTGTACAAACTCCTTATTCTATCCCTATTTAATTTATTTAAAAAATGATTGCATAATTTTCAAGATGTAGTTAATAAGGATATATTAGTCAAGGAGTGTAATAAATATTATGTTGAATCCGATATTTTGGTGATAACAAACAACAACTCATTGTATAGGAATGTGCTGCCAATCCTTTGTATTTCAGGAATCTACTACAACTCCTACCGCAACCGTCTAAACCCTTCAAGTTATCTACCGGAAGCTTGTCAACCGCCTTTGTCTCTCGACCGATTGCAGTCACAAGCCTATCGACTGGTTATTCAAACCAGCAGAGGATAAATCTCTCTACCGAAAGCTTGTCAACCGCCTTTGTCTCTCGACCGATTGCAGTCACAAGCCTATCGACTGGTTATTCAAACCAGCAGAGGATAAATCTCTCTACCGGAAGAAAGTCAACTGCTTATCAAGACATCTCAAGACAAATACTTGAGACAAGACGTTCTTTGCAAGATCTTTTATTAAAAGCAGAACCAGCGTATCAGAAGATCTGTTGACTCTTGCATCGAGACAACAGGTTGCACTAAAATGGCAAAAACGCAGAATGGCTACAGATAAAGCATTCGACCGTTTATACCAGTTTTGGACTCTGGAAGTTATCTGCATCTAAAGAAGTGTACGATCTTCATACAGAATCATCAACGTATTTATGAAGCATTAAATATGCATTCAATGCAGCATCAGAACATTCAAAATAAAGACGTTGATGATTGACCTATATAAAGGGAAGATTGCTCAAGAAGTAAAATAGAGAAGACAAGCAACTCGAAAAATCTCAATCAACTCAATCACTTGAATACTATCAGAAGTCCTCATCTGATATACCAAAGCAATACTTGAGCACACTATCAAGATCATTCACTTGCTGCTCAAATAAACCCTCGCCTACAGTTTACATATCTGATCTTCAAGGATCATCCTAGGGTTTCCAAGCTTCTCGACCGCTCTGCAGTTTGAGAAACTCAACCGGACTGTACTCATTATTGAAGAGACTTGAAGCTACTCTGAAAGTTTCCACCAGTCTGATAAGAACTGAGAATCTTATCTGTGTAAATCTAGGAGTTTCGGATTAGGCATTGGATAAGTCCTAAGTCTGAAGTGGGTGTATTGCAAGACGTTGTAATAACCAAAGTCTTCTAGTGAATTCCTTCCTAAGTGAAAGAAAGGGAGACGTAGAAGGATTAAGCCTTCGAACTTCCATAAATCGTGGCTCAGTCTTTACTGCATATTTATCTTATATATTGCTCTTACATCGTGTTATAACTTGCCTTTGCATCACTAAAACCTCTGAACTATTTCCGCACTTTTTAAGTTGTTCAAACCGTTTTAGAAGTTGAGAAAACAGATTAAGTGAACTAAACTTCACTTGATCATTTTGAAAAGGAAGAAGAAAAGTTTCAGAGTGTATTCACCCCCCCCCTCTACCCTCTGAACCGATCCCAACATATTACTATACATTTGAGACAAAAAAACAATGTGACCTATATAAGTTGACAGATAGAGTTTTTTTTTTCATTAAATTAATACTAATAATAAATAAAACCAATAAAAATAAGGGTAGTACTACATGTACACGGATTTTTATACGTTCAATTAAACATTAAACTTAAAATTACATGATTATCCCAATACTATATTTGAAAAAAATCTTTCAAAAATGCATCAGAGATAATCATGTAATTTTAAGTGTAATGTGTAAACGTGTAACTCTCCGTGTACATGTAGTATTATCCTAAAAATAATGTAAAACCGATTGTATGACGCTTACCAATAGCTATAGCTGGTGGTGACGGTGCAACTCAAATCTTTTAAACTGCACAACTCAAGCTCTATGTCTCGAAAAATTTTATTAATTAAAAAAATGATCATATTAATGTTAAAATAAAAACCCTAAAATTGTTATTAAATTCAATATCACTCATGTTTGTGCGAAATTTTCAACCATTAAAAACCTTTCTCTATTTTTTTAGAGTTACATAATATAAATAGTTAATTTTATGTCATAATGATTCTTCTGTAAATTAATATTGATGTTCATGGGAAATAAAATTTCTCATGATATGAATTAAATAAATATGTGTAATAAAAAAACATATTTTAAAGACAAAAAAATATAATATGTATTTTAAGAAAAAAAGATTCAAACGTCATATGTAATTTTTTTCCCTATAATTAATATTTATTATGAATATTATATTATATATAGTCTACACTAAATTCAAAAGTAGAAAGTAATTTATATCATTTAAAACTTCTCATTAATTTCTTTTTCTATGAATAAAACTTAAAATAAATCAAACTAATAAAATTATAGTGATGATAAATGTTAGAAAAATTTACAAAAGCACACTTAAAATCCAAATGATCTGAATACTCATATTCATTGGAAAGACGCTCTAAAAAAATGACATATATTGACATATTTTAAAGGCACTTGTGGATTTTTTTTAGTGTTTTTTTTAATCTCTTTATTTTACTTGTGGCTATTAGGCAAAAATTATATATAAAGGTTGAAAAACAGAAAAATCTGGAAGCCAAAAAAAAAAAGAATGTAGACGTCTTTATATCCTTAATATCGAAGTAAAAATAAAATACAAGAAAATGAATGACAAATTTATTTATATTTAGGAAGATGAGCAGGAAAAAAAAATTACATTAATTTTACAAAAAAATGGATAGCTGGTCATAATAATTAACACACAATATTTACCGAAATAATTAAATGCAAACACACGCTTCGAATGCATCAATAAATAATCCTTCCGTTATACATCAAATAATAAAAAATTAGACCTTATTTTTTTCTTAGAAATATTATTTTCTACTAAGCACTCAAACTACAAGGTTATCAAATTTAGTGGAGTTAAGTATATTATTAATGACTATATTAAGTTAGTACAGAAAATGACATAAACAACCTTATGAATCACAAATAAATTATAGATAGAAGAATAATATATATAAATAAAATTGAAAATAAATCAAACTAATCAAATTATAGTGCAAATAAACATTAGACAAATTTACAAAAGTGCATTTATAATCTACATGTTTCACTACCCAGTTTCATTGGAAAGAAACTAAAAAAAAATTGATATTTACTGACATATTTAAAGGCACTTGTGGATTTTTTTTAATTTTCTAATTTTTCCTATTTTTTTTATTTTACTTGTGGCTATTAGCAAAAAATTACATGAAAAATTACTTTTTTTAAAAAGTAAAATATGGAAGCGAAACCAAAAAAATATAGACGCCTTTATACCCTTCATATTGAAATAAAATCAAAGACACGAAGATGAAATCAAAATTTATTTATATTTATAAAAAAGGGGAAAACATTAGTTTCACAAAAATTAAAGTGGGTAGTCGGTTATAGTAATTAACACACATTATCGAAATAATTAAATAAAAACACACGGATCCAAATTACTATGCATTAATAAATAAACCTTCCACTATACATCAAATAATAAAAAAATTAGCTCTTATTTTTTCCTAGAAATATCATTTTCCATTAAACATTCAAACTACATGGTTATGAAATTTGGTGGAGTTATTTATACTATTCATGACTCTATTAAGTTTCTGCAAAAAATGATATAAACAACCTTATGAACCAAAAATAAATAAGAGGGTAAAAGTGGTAACAAATCAAACTCATATATTTATAGTTGTAGTATAGATTATAGTATTAGATTAGATAAAGATAAAATTGATCACAAATCAAAATCATATATTTATAGTTATAATATAGATTATAATATTAGATTAGATATTAGAGATATATAATAGATAAATCAAATCAAATAAGAAAAAAACCAAATAATAATGCACCAAATTTTTATTTTTTATTTGAAACAGTGCATATCAAATAAAAACAAGATCAAATAAAAAATAGTAGATGCACAAAATTTTAATTTTTTTCTATTTGAAAGAGTGCATGATATACTTTTTCAAATGATTTACTTAATTAGTTGAAGAGAGTCGCATAAATAAATAATTGAAAAAAACACATTAATTATGAAGTATTAATGGAAAAAGGTAGCCATGTAAATTCACAATTAAAATTACATATTATAATATAGATTATAGTATTAGATTAGATATTAGAGATATATAATAGAGAAATTAAATCAAATAAGAAAAAAACCAAATAATAAATAGTAGATGCTGGACGCACAAAATTTCCATTTTTTATTTGAAACAGTGCATATCAAATAAAAACAAGACCAAATAATAAATAGTAAATGCACAAAATTTTAATTTTTTTTATTTGAAAGAATGCATGATATACTTTTTTAAATGAATTACTTAAAGTTAAAGAGAGTCACATAAATAAATAATTTAAAAAACACATTAGTTATGTAGTATTAATGGAAAAAGAAATGCATGTAAATTCACAATTAAACTCACATATTTATATATGTAATAGAATAGATTAGATTAGATAAAGGTAAAATTGTTCACAAACAAAACTCATATATTTATAGTTATAAATAATATAGATTATAGTATTAGATTAGATATTAGAGATATATAATAGAGAAATTAAATCAAATAAGAAAAAAACCATTTTTTTTTAATTTGAAACAGTGCATATCATATAATGATCGGATGGACACTATGCAAGCTACTCTACTTGCTCAACTAGATGCAAAAATTGACACTATGCAAGCTTGCCTTGGCACTCAACTCACTGAGATCATTCTTCGACTCAACCAAGGTGATGCCAAAAGGGGGAAGAAGAGCAACGTAGAGCAGCAGAGGCAAGAAGACGTGAAGAAGAATCCAGAAGAAAGGAAGAAGCCGACAGAAGAAGAAGAGAAGGCGATAGGTCAGGAGGAGCCAATTGGTTCAAAAAATGAACAAATTGTTTCTTCCTTACTTATCGCAGCTGCATCTCATTGTTGTCTTTCTTCAGTAGGTGTAATAAGAATGCTTATTGTAATTAATGAAATTCATTCTCTCAATGAAGTTCATTTTAATGTTTTCATATTGTTCTTGGAGCACTTAAGTTTTGTCATCACCAAAAAGGGGGAAATTGTTGAATCCGACATTTTGGTGATAACAAACAACTCATTGTATAGGAATGTGCTGCCAATCCTTTGTACTTCAGGAATCTACTACAACTCCTACCGCAACCGTCTAAACCATTCAAGATATCTTCCGGAAGCTTGTCAACCGCCTTTGTCTCTCGACCGGTTGCAGTCACAAGCCTATCGACTGGTTACTTAAACCAGCAGAAGATAAATCTCTCTACCGGAAGCTTATCAACCGCCTTTGTCTCTCGACCGATTGCAGTCACAAGCCTATCGACTGGTCATTCAAACCAGCAGAGGATCAGTCAACGGCTTATCAAGATATCTCAAGACAAATACTTGAGAAGAGACGTTCTTTGCAAAGATCTTTTATTAAAAGCAGAACCGGCGTATCAGAAGATTTGATTGACTCTTGCATCGAGACAACAGGTTGCACTAAAATGGCAAAAATGCAGAATGGCTACAGATAAAGCATTCGACCGTTTATACCAGTTTTGGACTCTGGAAGTTGTCTGCATTTAAAGAAGTGTACGATCTTCATGCAGAATCATCAATGCATTTATGAAGCATTAAATGTGCATTCAATGCAGCATCAGAACGTTCAAAATAAAGACGTTGGTGATTGACCTATATAAAGGGAAGATTGCTCAAGAAGTGAAAGAAAACAAGAAGGAGACAAGCAACTCAAAAATCTCAATCACTTGAAGTCCTTATCTAACATACTGAAGCAATACTTGAGCACACTTACAAGATCATTCACTTGCTGCTCAAATAAACCCTCGCCTACAGTTTACATATCTGATCTTCAAGGATCATCCTAGGGTTTCCAAGCTTCTCGACCGCTCTGCAGTTTGAGAAACTCAACCGGACTGTACTCATTATTGAAGAGACTTGAAGCTACTCTGAAAGTTTCCACCAGTCTGATAAGAACTGAGAATCTTATCTGTGTAAATCTAGGAGTTTCGGATTAGGCATTGGATAAGTCCTAAGTCTGAAGTGGGTGGATTACAAGACGTTGTAATAACCAAAGTCTTCTAGTGAATTCCTTCCTGAGTGGAAGAAGGGGAGACGTAGAAGGATTAAGCCTTCGAACTTCCATAAAATCGTGCCTTAATCTTTACTGCTATTTATCTTACATATTGTTCATACACTGTGTTCTAACTTTGCATTACTAAAACCTCTGAACTATTTCCGCACTATTTAAGTTGTTCAAACCGTTTTAGAAGTTGAGAAACCAGATTAAGTGAACTAAACTTCACTTGATCATTTTGAAAAGATAGAAGAAAAGTTTCAGAGTATATTCACCCCCCCTCTACCCTCTGAACCGATCCCAACAAAATAGTAGATGCACAAAATTTTAATTTTTTTTTATTTGAAAGAATGCATGATATACTTTTTTAAATGAATTACTTAAAGTTGAAGAGAGTCACATAAATAAATAATTAAAAAAACACATTAGTTATGTAGTATTAATGGAAAAAGAAATGCATGTAAATTCACAATTAAACTCACATATTTATATATGTAATAGAATAGATTAGATTAGATAAAGGTAAAATTGTTCACAAACAAAACTCATATATTTATAGTTATAAATAATATAGACTATAGTATTAGATTAGATATTAGAGATATATAATAGAGAAATTAAATCAAATAAGAAAAAAACCAATTTTTTTTAATTTGAAACAGTGCATATCAAATAAAAAAACAAGACCAAATAATAAATAGTAGATGTAAAAAATTTTAATTTTTTTTATTTGAAAGAGCATGTAAATATCAAATAAAAAAACAAGACCACATAATAAATAGTAGATGCACAAAATTTTAATTTTTTTTTTTTTGAAAGAGTGCATGATAAACTTTTTTAAATGAATTACTTAAATTTTTTTTATTTGAAAGAGTGCATGATACACTTTTTTAAATGAATTAATTAATTAGTTGAATAGAGTCACATAAATAATTGAAAAAAAATATTAATTATGTAGTATTAATTGAAAATGGTAGACATGTAAATTCACAATTAAACTCGCATATTTATATATGTAATAGATTAAATGAATTACTTAAATTTTTTTATTTGAAAGAGTGCATGATACACATTTTTAAATGAATTACTTAATTAGTTGAATAGAGTCACATAAATAATTGAAAAAACACATTAATTATGTAGTATTAATTGAAAAAAAACATTAATTATGTAGTATTAATTGAAAAGGGTAGACATGTAAATTCACAATTAAACTCGCATATTTATATATGTAATAGTAGATTAAATGAATTACTTAAATTTTTTTTATTTGAAAGAGTGCATGATACACTTTTTTAAATGAATTACTTAATTAGTTGAATAGAGTCACATAAATAATTGAAAAAACACATTAATTATGTAGTATTAATTGAAAAGGATAGACATGTAAATTTACAATTAAACTCACATATTTATATTTTTTTTATTTGAAAGAGTGCATGATACACTTTTTTAAATGAATTACTTAATTAGTTGAATAGAGTCACATAAATAATTGAAAAAACACATTAATTATGTAGTATTAATTGAAAAGGATAAACATGTAAATTCACAATTAAACTCACATATTTATATAGATAATAATAATAATAAATATATGTAATAGATATATATAATCTAGCTCTTTCCTTTTTAGATTTGCAATACGAGTTAAAATTTCAAAATAGCCCTATCATTTCGGCTTAAACTTGTGAAACTATCCCTGAAGTATTTAACATGGTCAAGATATAACTTTGAAAGTATTACATGCCATTTTTGATTTTGTTTTAGAAATCTCACCTTTTACGTATGCCCCAAGAATATATTATATAATTATAGTGTCGTGTACTCGTGTACGTAATTTATATATTATTATATTAGTTTGAAAATTTAATCCGTCCAACTACGGCTGTCTCACCTCATAAAATAAAATCATATAGCATGAATCCATTTTATAGAAAAGTATATTTTTTAAGTTGGGTTTTAGTTTTAAATTTATCTTTGAAATTATTTTCAGCTGTTGTATCCAAACTAACAAAAATACTTTTTGTTTGTTCCATGTTAATAAAATATCTAATAAAGTGTCGGCGATTAGTCAAAATTGGCCCAAAAAAGAGTTTATAATATTTTTACGTGGTTTCTTTCTAGCTCCGTATTACCATATATAATAAGTATATCATCCTCCACAAGTCTTGCGGCGTTGATTTTTTCAGGGCGGCGGCGCGTACTTGTTTCCGCCTCGTCCGATCCTATAAAAGCGGCGAGGCTAGTCACCATTTCCTCCACCATCACCTTGTCTCACCGTCGGGAACGTGGGTATGGCCATCGCCCAGACCATCCTCACCCAAGATCTCGCCGATGCATCAAAAACTGCTCTGCCGGACTCAGCTTTTTAGAGACATGAACCAATTAAAGCCAATATTCTTCTCACGCACAGAGACACAAAGAGAAGAGAAGAAAAGAAAAAAGGAGTCCACTTTTCAAACATCTTTAGTAGAAATTCAAACTTATAAGCAAATCAATTATTTCCAACTATCATAAAAATTCAAACTTTGTGTACCCCGATTCTACCGGAAACTTTTTTTGTAATTAAGTAACAATTTACTTAAAATTAGTACACGAACCTTGAAGAGTAGCCATGCCTCCAATTTCAGCCGGTATAGTTCCAGAAAAGTTATTAACATTGAGATAAAGATCGGTCAACTCAGTGAGATTAGCAATCTCCTTGGGTATCTCCCCCGACAAAGAATTGTAATGCAAATACAGACCCGACAAGCATTTAAGCTCCGCCACCGCCGGCGGCAGTTTCCCGGCGAGCCCTTTTCCTTGCAGGGAAATATTTGCCACCTTCCGGTGTTCATTACACGCAACTCCCTCAAACGCGCCGGAGCAGGGATCGCCGTCGGTGGTCCACGACGATAAGTACTTGTTCTCCGGGTCCAAAGAGTTCTTTATCTCCGTCAATGCTCTCAACTCCGCATTTCCACGAATGGGATTAATTTTCAAGGAAAAACATGTGAAAATGATCAAGAGAAGAGGACTCAAAACTGAATAACTTGATGAGCGAGTCTGCATCGATCTCGTAGTTGAAAGCAGAGGACTTTTCTTGGTTTGATCTGATTCAATTAGGCTGATATCTCAATCTCATAGTACTGTTGAAAATGTAAGATTTGGAATTGAATGCAAAGTAGTGTTGTTGAGAGGAGTATAAAGAAAGAAAGACAGAATAGTGTGGAGTTAGGCGACAAGGGTGGGAAAAGGTTGTCAGAGTGTACGACTTTGGAGCGTATTTACTTGCTTACACTTACACATGCATGCATATTAGGAATTTTGGGGAACCCATTCCATTTTCTTCTTTCTTTAATTTATACCTTTGTTTTTCTTTAATTTAATTTAAGCCTTTTTAATGCTCCAATTATATTTCAAAAATCAAAATGTTTCTCTCTATTATTGTTTTTATATTATTAATTGATATATCATAAATAGGATTTATTAATTAAAAATGCATTTCTGTGCATGTTTCCAAATAATGGAAAAATTAAAGTTGTAAAGATGAAATATGATTAGCGTGTAAAGATACTACTTATGCTAGTCCCACAAGAACGGAAAAGCTTTTAATCCAAATATAAATTTAAAAGTACAATTCTTTTGAATCTATAGCACGAGAATGCTGCAAAATATGTATTTGTATTGATTCTCATAAAATGATAATTGTATCAAATGATTTTTCAAGTTGTAATTATTTGACACAAAAAAATATCCAACTTTTTATCAATATATAATCAATTGGAGTATATATAATCAATATTTAAATACGTTTAACGAAATAAAATATAAAATAGTATAACCGCATTTTCTTTTCTTGAAAAAAAAAAAAACTCCAAACGCCCGGGAAAAAAAGTGGAAAAAAAATCTCCAAGACGTGCTTCAAGAACATCTCCAAGAAGTAAAAATTACAGAGAAACAAGAAATGCCGTCTTCGTCGGAAATAATCCATATTAGATTTAAAGTACGCAACATGATCATGTCGACTCATGATCCCGACGAAGGAGCGAACAGGATTCTCCATGCGATGCAGGTCATGAAAAAAAGTGATGTGAAGGATGAAGTTGCACAGTGTGTTCTTAGACACTGTTGCGAGCAGAAACTTTATCAACGCTATTACGCGTTGGTGGTTCAAGCAATGATAAAAATGGATCGCGATTATAAATGCTATTTCCAAGAAAGTGTCCCCATCTTGTGCGCGGAGATGGAAAAATGGCCCAAAAGTAAGATTATAATCTTCGGATATCTTTGCGCGGGTTTACTCGTGGGTGACGCCCTAAAATGGGAGCAGTTCCTTGAGATTGAGAATACATATGGTACTTTTGTCAACACCGTAAAACAGGTACGTTACAAATAGTAATTTGATTTATTTATAATAAAATCTGACATTTCTTTGTATTTTTTCAGAATGTGGTTCTGGAGATCGGGGAAGAAGCTGCAATGGCTAAGTTTGTGGATTTTCATTATGGAGATGGTGGCGATCGATTTTAGAATGATGAAAATTCTTCTGACAAATCCAGGGGACAGGTAAGTACGTACATCCTTTTTTCTTTTTTCTTTTTGGAACTTAGAAGTTATAATCACAATGTTTGAATGAAGAATTAGAATAGATTCTGTGTTCTTTCTTGTGCACTTGAACCCCTTTTATTGTATTATCTTTAATGGATGAAGATTTCTGTGTCACGGTCTCACTGAAATGGTTCGTCTACTTTGCAGCTGGATAATAATGCAAGTCTTGTGATTTTCCTTTATTTGGGATGCAATCACACGTTATCATGAAATTTTTTAAAGTGTGATGTTACTGTTCTATGACACTATGAATTTTCGGCTACACTCCTCTTAGTCTGTAATTTTCTTCTAAGATTTTTGTCGGCTAAACTTTTAATTAAAAAATAATTGTTCAAGTAATTTATTGGCGTGATATTTTGAGTGATTGAGCATTGTGAAGGTAAGTCAGATCTCTCATGAAATTAGGTTTATGGAGTTCAGTAAAAATCTCAAACAATCTTTTTTTGGTTTCTCTTTATTAAACAATCAATGCATATTTGGCTAGATACTGGATAATGCCAGGTGTTATGGCTTCCATGCATTTAAAAGTTGTGGGACTTCAATGGTATCTGTTTCATGAAAATTAAAAGAAAAATATTGGTTACTTGCTAGTTTTGGGTTATGAGTGATTGTGATTTAGGGGTGCGTTGGGGTCATGACACCCTATTCCAACTTACAATTAGTAGAATATGACGCCAACTTCCCTAAAAGGCATCTCCACCTAAAGTCATTATTGTTATACATGCCTATTAATATACCATTGATCTTTTGCGTATGAGAAGGGATTCTTTTTTAATGTGTAACATTCTTAGTATGCACGCCAGATCATATTTTTTAGTCGGTTGAATTAAAAAAGTTGCATTTTGATGCTTATCTTTGCAATGGGAACTACTGATTTTGTGTCTTATTTGGACATGTAGGGAAAAAGTGGGAGTACACAACATAAACCTGTTGAACTGTGGCTTTCTGAATGATCAAGAGAAGGGAAGGGCTCAAAATCAGAGGAATTTTATTGAACAAAGTTTATGATACACAAAAGTTTATGATACATTGCTTTTCTCCCGTGTACTACTGCTTTTCTTTCTTTTTTTTTTTTTAACAAAGTTTATGATACATTGCTTTTTTGGTGTGAAAAAAAAAAAGTAAGATCAAGTAAAACTAGAGCAATGTGTATGATATAGTTGTGCAGAAAAAGTATAATTACATGAGGAAGAGAAAAAACATCGTTGGGCTGTTGTGCTATCAAATATTGTGTATAAATATGATTATTTTGTCCTCATATTATTAATCAGAAAATCATATAAAACAGCTTTATAAAACAATCTTGGGACTTAGCGCCTACACTTGGTTGAGTGAACAATTAATTAATCATTTTTCCTGATTGATTCTTGAGTTATTTGGTGGCAAATCAACTCCTACAGTACCTCTATATATACAGTTCTCTATCATCTAGATTCTTCTATATAAATCTAGACAACATATCATTCTAGATTATGCTTCTATTCATGTTCCACCCCCATGTTCTAGGCCCATGGATCTAGAATCATCATGGCTTGTCAGCAATGTTCTAGGTTCTTCCGCACGAAGGTAGAATCTTCATGTCCTTTCTCAAATTCTCGAACAATCCATTGTCTTCAAGGAATTGCTTGAATACTCAAGAAGGTTATGGATGCCACCATGTAGTTTTCTACATTGAGACAAAATGCAGAAACTACACTACGAATATTTCTAGTATTTCTTCACTACTAAGAAATGGAAATTAAAATGAATAAATGGTGAAAAGAGATTCATTGCCTTCAAATCCGTGTTTTCATAATCGGATCGGTGATCGAACTGGTCTACCTAAAAAAAACGATCCAACCGGTCAAACCATTTTAACCGAATGGTCGAACCGGAAAACCGTTTATATAATATAATATAATAAATAATATATTTTGAATTTTAAAAACTCAAAAACGTGCCTAAATAGACAAAAAAAATATATATTACCATAGTTTGAAAACTAAATAAATATGTAAATATTCAAAATATCAATTATTGTTATACATTATTTAAATAATAAATTATTTAATTTAAAAATCTATTATTATTATTAAAATAATATTTTTAATGGAGTACAAATAAACATGTATATATGTAAAAAAATATTAAATTTAAAGTTTTAAAAATAAAAAAATTAATTTTTGAAAAAATAAAAAAAATTTAGAAAACCGGTTCAACCGGTTCAACCAGTTTTTCGGTTCTTTACCAGTTCAACCAGTTGTTGACCGGTTCTGACCGATGAACCGGTTTTCCGGTTTTTGGAAGTGAACCGGACCGGACCGGCAACCGGTTTCCGATCATACCGGCCAATCCGGCCCGATTCTAAAAACACTGCTTCAAATCAAGATCTTTGAGGGCTCGTGTGCAAAATAGAAATTAGTTTATTATTACTTTGCATTGATTTCTTTCATAAACATTGCAAGATTTTGTTCTAAAAAAAATATATGTGAGCTTCTCTGTAAATTCATAAATTTTTAAAAATGTGTCATTTTATGAAACCAGTGATCTTGTGTTTGAATTTATAATATATATATATATATATATATATATATGTGTGTGTGTATGTGTCTTCATGTGAAATAAAATTTAAAGATATTATTTATTGTCGTTAATATAATTTTTGAATGAAAATACGATTGTTTATAGAATAACTGGAAATTCTAAAAAAAAGTTAAAAAATCAATTTTTATTCATAAAATTATCTTGGTGGTAGATTTATCATTTTTTATTCATAAAAACATAGACAAACTCACATATATTCATAAAATTATAATGGGTATAGATGTATAACATTGCAAGATTTTTCTATCAAATATATATATTGAAAAAAATATATCCTTGTAATTAAACCATAAGCTTGTGTTTGAATTTTAAAATACACAAACATATATATATATATATATATATATATTGTAAAAAAAAATTAAAAATATTATTTATTGTGTAAATATAATTATTGAATGAAAATACGACAGTTTATAATATAACAAGAAATACTAAAAAAAGTTAAATAATCAATTTTATTCAAAGAGTTATAAAATTTTAATTTTATTCATTAAAAAATTATTATTACTTTCAATTCTATGGCCAAATACATTTAAAATAGATGCCCAGTTCCAAATTCAGAATATAGGCATGCCTTGAAACACCCAAAAAACTCTCAAATACTGAGAAAACAAAACCTTATATACATAACAATAAAAGTACAAACAATTACCATATATTTATTTTACAAAGTTCAGTCTAAAGAACTAAAGATATTTTGCTAAAAAACAGTCTAAAGATTAGTTTACATAGATATTTTATAACCAAGCATATCTTATGGTATAAAATTTGAAAACACATTCACAACTTCAAGATCCAAAAAACTTAAAACAATGGATTTTTTTTCTTTTTTAACTACAAATCATGACTTGTCCTTTTAAAATGTAGGCAGGTTTAAATTTCTGGAGTAATTACCACAAAGGCCAAATAATACTCCTCTATTTTCTTCCTCTAGAATTTAGCACCCACACACTTTAATACCAATAATATAACACCAAATAACCGAGAAGGAAAGAAAAACATACCTCATTTTCAATCCATAAAAAACCAGAAAAGAGGCCTATATTTTTCTTCAAAGTTTGCACCTGTGAGAAAGAATTCAGTGATCAAACTCCACATTAATGGAATAAATTAACTACAAAAACCTGAACATAAGAAAGATGAAACAAATGATAGGATGACCGAACATAAATATTTGACATAGAAAAAAGAAAACCTTTGCCTTTTTCCAAAAAAAGAATATGTGAAAAAGATGCAGGTTCTCGTCAGCTTTTCTCTTGACAACTTGATAGCCACTAAAATTCATAATGTAGATATCAAGATAGAGATCCAATAATATCACTTCATTCAATATTAACACAGATATAAAAACGGAGGCCAGCAAGGTAAAATGCATTGAGATGGCTACCTACATGCAGTGCAGCCTCATTAGTTTGTTTAAAATAATGTTTTCCATTTGCTACTTGAATGTTACATTTTGGTTGGTTAAATCATTCAGGTAGTTTATGTTAGAGCGAAGAAGAGGTGACAATTGTTTTTTTGGGTTATTTATTTTGTCAGATTTCGATTTTTGTCAGCTAACTTTGTCTTTTTTTTTTTTTGGCAATTATAGTGTTTTTTTTTTCGATTTGACGTCACCATGAAAACAATGCAGTGTTGATGTGTCGTTGATTTGTATAATGTCATATCAACAATTTCAATGAAAAAAATTAAAATTGACCAAAATAAAAAATTGTACGACTAAAACTGAAATTTGATAAAAATAGATGATCAAAATCGTAAAATGACAATTTACACGACCAAAAATGCAGTTTTCAAAAAAAAAAAAATTGAACTTTAGTGGATCAAGTTATAAACTTACCTAATAAAAAAAATTTGGAGTGAGCTACAGCCTTACATTGACCTAAACTAGATCTGTCCTTATTTATTTACATAGAGTGCTTGATTTCATTTTATTTTATTATCTTGTAGTTATATATTATTCATCGTCTATTATTCGAATCAAATGTGTCCAAAAATAGTAGTTTCTTGCACATGATGATACAATTTCATGATTCATCTTTGTGTTCAAAGAGGTAGAAGAATGTAATGGCTCATCCGCCAAAACCTTACAACTCCACGAAAATTTATAATTTAACCCCACCACATCCGCATATATCTTTCAACTAACTATTCCATCTAAATAACTTCTCTTCTTTTCCCTATATGTGATTTCGCCATAGTCATCTAAAAAAGTAAAAATCTTAACTCGATTTAAAAATAAATTAAGAAACCAAGATCTCATGATAACATTAATCTCTGGAGACGGGAGAGTATATATATTTTGAGATTTGGGGTTATTATTATGTTTATCAAATAAAAGTTTGTCTGTGGAGTATCACGAAATATTGGAAGATCGAAGCCATATAATTTGGAGAAGAAATTGCATATTATTATTATTCGAAGCAACTAAACCATGTAATCCTTTCATTAGTCAGTCAATATGACCTGGCCACGTTGAAGAGTTACATAACCAAGTGTAGCAGTAATAACAGTGGGACTACTTTAACAAAGCCATGGAGTTGTAAGGTTTGGCGGATGTGATGGGGTTAAGTTATAATTTTCGTGGAGTTGTAAGGTTTGGCGGATGAGCCATTACATTCTTCTACCTCTTTGAACACAAAGATGAATCATGAAATTGTATCATCATGTGCAAGAAACTACTATTTTTGGACATCATTTGATTCGAATAATAAACGATGAATAATATATAACTACGAGATGATAAAATAAAATGAAATCAAGTAATCTATGTAAATAAACAAGGACAGATCTAGTTTAGATCAATGTAAGGTTGTAGTTCACTCCAAAATTTTTTTTTATTAGGTAAGTCTATAACTTGATCCACAAAAGTTCAATTTTTTTTTTTTTGAAAAACTGCATTTTTGGTCGTGTAAATTGTCATTTTACGATTTTGATCATCTATTTTATCAAATTTCAGTTTTAGTCGTACAATTTTTTATTTTTGTCAATTCTAGTCTTTTTTTATTGAAATTGTTGATATGACATTATACAAATCAACGATACATCAACACTAAATTGTTTTCATGTTGACGTCAAATCGAAAAAAAACACTATAATTGCCAAAAAAAAAAAAAAGACAAAGTTAGCTGACAAAAATCGAAATCTGACAAAATAAATAACCCAAAAAAAAAACAATTGTCTCATATTTTTTCAATAGTATAGTGTAATGAATTTTTAAAATTATGTATATTATATTTTTTGTAATAATATATAATTTATTACATAAATTTCAAGTGCACACCAAATCTAATCATGAATCCCTCGGTAAATATAAATAAAATATGGTAGGACAGGGCATATCTTCGAACAGATTGATATAACCAAAAAAAAATGCAGAAATTAAAGATGAAAATGATATATGGTCATGGACTAGAGTCGATGAATTATAGTTGATTATGAGATCGAAGTCTCGGACAAACCCCTTCCCACTCAAGAAAAACGATGGAGTAGATAAAGGATGAACCCAAAACAACTACATATATTCACCAGATCATCATACACAATAATCATCAAAGATCAACCCTGAATTTGTTTTTGTACGTACCCAGAAAGATCAGTATAAAGTTTCAAATTGATCAACATGATTTTTTACCCTTGTCTCTGTTGTTGGGAAACTTGTCGTAACAATTCCTCCCCAACCTCACACAATCCAACCAGTGCAGCACTTGTGCATTCGGGTCTGCTTCCAAAACAACATGGGAAACCGTTATTTGGAGCGTGCCCCTGTAGGCCTTCACTTTCCCGCGGACCCTTGCGACAGCACCCAGGTGAATCTGCGAGGCAAGTTTGGCTGCCATATCGGCATTAAATCGAACAGCAGATGGATCGCGCCTGGAGAAGTAAGGAGAGACGAGTTGATTGAGCCAGAGGACACAGGGGATGCAACCAGTGCCATCATCGATGGTGAATTTCAGGAACTTCCCTGGTTTGTGCTCCCGGGTCACCACGATTCCCAGAGACTCGACATGTAAAACAGGCATCCCTCTTCGGGATAGGCCTGTGGGGCAGGGCGTAAGAGCAAGGAAATACAAAGCCAACAATTTGACGTCCATTGTTTGGCTCGATCTATCCGATAAACTCACAACAACCACTCTATCTGGAAACCAAAAATATCATAAATTAAGGACCCGAATTCTGAATCACAACACCAATAACAGCAACAACACCAACCAACAAGTCGAGACGAGAGAATCTTTCTATCCGCAAAATGAAATTTTCCGTTAACAGTGCTCAACGTTGGCGCGGTAATCATCTCTAAGATACAACAAATATCTAGATTCGTCGAACGAACATATGTGTCAACCTTTTTTTTTTGTGAGAAGGAGGAGAGATATGCATAAATAGTTATCAGATTGTTAACAAACTTATTTTTGCATATATGATCAGTTTATATATATACCATGATGTCTAAAGACAAATCTTAATGGTTTAAAGGATAAATCAATGACAGAAAAAAAGAGAAGCCCAAAAAAAAACGCAAAAAAATGACCAACTTTACATTATATACTATTTTCGGAGCACATACGAATCAAAAAACGCTCAAGCGGGGCGGGTACCTACGACTTGGCGCAACCATTTGTCTTCAAAAAATAGTGTAGCTGCTCGAAGCGTTAATAACCATACATCTGGGGCGCCCACTTTTTAAAAATTTTTATCCAGTAGGTAGAGGGCTAGCGCATTTTAACTCAATTTTATCCAAAAAAAAATATATATTATAGGATCATAAGACGTTACCTCACCGCGC